>NC_056751.1:100537975-100732419 GCF_019279795.1 Protopterus annectens | reverse complement strand
CTTTCCCCCGGGGGGCCAAAGACGGGGGACCATTGATCCCCTTTGAATGACACCAGAGTTTAAGCCAATTGTTAAAGCTGATCATCTTATCTCTGTATTGTGGCATCATTCTTGGTGAAGGTAGGATACTGCTCAAGGTCAGGGTCATACCTGCCTGGGCTACATAATCAGAGAGCTCCTCAATGTCTCTTTTCATGTAGTCCAAGGAGAGTGCGTCTCAGGTCGTTTACACCAGCGTGGACAATGACTGAGTCATATTTGTACCTGCTGTTGAGAGACCTGAGTGCTTGCGTTATGTGGCGGATTCTAGCGCCCGACAGGCAGCTTACTGTGACCTTCTCCTTACTCAGTCTGGTGAGCGGGACGTCAGTGTGTCTGACTATGGAGTCACCAATGACTAGTGTGTCTGGCATTGTGTTTGGCCTTAAGGGCTGTGACTGTTTGACACTCTGACTGTGAGGTGTATGTGTTGCAGGTGTTGTGTTCTGAGGTGGTGGTTGTTTGGGTGTCTGCTTTGGTGGCCTCTGCTGTTTTGGTAGATTTTGATCAGAGCCCCCGAGTATGTCTTTGTGTGTTTATGTGTATGATTTGAGGTTGTGATGGTACTATGTGAGACTGGGTCTATAGTGTGTGTGGTAACCTTCTCCTCCTGACTGGTCTTGCCAGTCCTATGTTGAGAGAGCACAGCCTCCAGTTTGGCCGTATAGTTGCATCTCTCGCATGTATTTGTGTTTTGTGGGAGGAGGAGAGGGTTGTCTGTGTACATGAGGCAATTGTAACATTGCCTCAATATTCCCAGGTTCACCAGCTGAGCAGGAGAGGACACTAGCAACTGATCCCTCGACATGCTAGAAGGACTAGACAAAAAAACTTTAAAAGAGATTCCGGGGACGTGGTGACCGAGAAATGGGGGTTTGCCTTTTGGGGTGCTATCTATAAGAGTGCCGTATCAAGGTAATAAGTACTGTAGGAGCAAGTGCTAGGTTTAACAGATAGAGAAAAGTCTACTTGGAGTCAAGTAGAGATGATCTTTTTAGGTCTTAGAGAAAGTGCTAGTAACAGGGATGCTTAAAGGTAAGATTGAAAAGAATGCACTCTGCAGTGTGCACTAGAGAAGTTAGATATGAAAGTAGGTAACTTGAGTTTTACCTGTTTAAAAGTTAAGGTTTAGTGGAGAGTTACTATTTTTAAAACAGCAAGATGGACTGAAAGGGGTGGTTACTTTTGTATTTTGGTACTATGAAATACTGTAGGATGGCCAATAAATTTAAATAATTGAAGGGGTGGGATTTCAAAAGTGGTGGTTTTGTGATTACTCACATAAGCCAGTGAAAGTAGAGAGAAATGAGATATATGGTCAGATTAACATAAGAGGCAACTACAAAGACAGTGGTATTTAACAAGACAACTTAAATGGGTGGGAGTGCAGGGAAAAATTCTGCCTGACTCAGAACAGAGAGCTGTGGTCTCTTTTGAAGTTTTAATATGCTGTTAAACAGAATGCAAGCAAAACACAAGGTAAAGAAAACAAACTACAGTATTCAAAATATAGAAAGGCAATACAGAAATACAAAAAATAACAGCAAACTAACCTTTCCTTCACAGCAAAGTGTAGCAGAGTCTGGATGAGCCTTTCTGGTAAAGTAATCTGAGGTTACATGTCGTTCACATTCTTCAGACCCATTTAGCAAAAGCCGAAGCAGTGTTAAGAGCATTGGGGTCTATGGCAGCCATGATTAATATTCTTCCAATGGTGCGTCTTCATATGAGAGTGTTGCAGTGGACACTATTGGTTCAGTGGTCCCTGTTAGACCTCCCTTTGTCCTTTCTGGAGAGAACCTCGAGAGCATGCAGGGACTCCCTTTGGTGGTGGATTCAGTCCCCAGATCCATTCCCTCAAGGGACGCCCATTCCAACCTGCCTTTCCCAAAACCATGGTGACCGTGGATGCCTCCCTACTAGGGGGCACTGCTCAGGAAGGGCAGTCCAAGGCATGTATCCCCTTCCGAGACCTATCTGCACATCAGTGTTCTAGAGATGAAAGCATTTCTTCTTGCGTTTCAGGCTCTTCATGCTCATCTTCCTCTAGGAATGATTGCAATTCAGACGGACAGTATGTCAGTGGTCTGGTATATCAACAAACAAGGAAGAACCAGATCTTATCCCCTGTGTCGAGAAGCCATGAGAGTGTGGGAATGGGCGATCTCCACTAGCCGTTTTCTGGTGGCAATGCACATTTCGGGATGGTCCAACATTCTAGCGGACAGGCTCAGCAGATCTATCGTGATGCCTTACAAGTGGTCACTGAATCCTTCAGTAGTGGAAAAGATCTTTCTAGAGTGGGGTCGTCCTTGCTGTAATCTCTTTGCATCTCTTTCCAACATGAAATGCAGCGAGTTTTTTGCTCTGAACTCCCCCGCCGGGAGAGACCCCCGGAAACACTCTGCTTCGTGCTTGGCCTCCTGGTCTTCTTTATGCATATCCTCCTCTTCCCCTTATGTCAAAGTTTCTGTAGAAAGCCCGAA
Organism: Protopterus annectens; assembly: GCF_019279795.1. Taxonomy (NCBI): domain Eukaryota; kingdom Metazoa; phylum Chordata; order Ceratodontiformes; family Protopteridae; genus Protopterus; species Protopterus annectens. The sequence goes on along the minus strand of NC_056751.1, from coordinate 100,729,894 downwards.
GGCTGGGGAGCACTGTGATCCTTGTTGCCCCATTCTGGCCTCAACAGGTTTGGTTTCCCTTACTCAGGTCTCTTCTAGTTGTTACACCATGGACCTTGGATCCGGTTCTGGATCTGCTGTGGAATCCCTCTGGGATCCCACACCCAGACCTGGACAGTTTGAAGCTCACTGCTTGGCTGCTCCGGTTCCCATGATCATTAGGACTCCCGGTTTGTCGTCCCCTGTTAAGTCCATTCTGGTAGCGGCCCATAAATCTTCTACCAGAAAAGTGTATCGTAGTAAATGGAAACATTTCTCGATATGGGCCACTCAGTGGTCCCTGGACCCTTTTACTGCACCTCTTTTGCCAGTCTTAGATTTTCTGGCTAGCATTTTTCAACAGGGTGCCAGTTCCTCTACGGTTAAAGTCCAACTGGCAGCCATTTCTAATTTTCATGTGGGGGAAAATATGTCTTCATTGGCTTCCTCTAAACTTTGTAAGACTTTTCTTAAAGGTGTTTTTCTTCTTAGACCTCTGGTAAAGGATCCTATCCCATCATGGGACCTTACCTTACTGTTGCAGGCATTGGTTTCTACACCCTTGGCTTCAGTGGATTTGCAATTTTTGACCTAGAAAACTGCCTTCTTGGTTGCTATCACTTCCGCCAGAAGGGTGTTGGAGCTTCAGGATCTTTCAATCAAAATGCCCTACATGATTTTTCATAAAGATAGGGTGTCGCTTCACACTAACCCGTCCTTCCTTCCTAAAGTAGCTTCAGAAGCCAATATTAATCAGACCATTAACTTGCCAGTCTTTTTTTCTAACTACCAGAACAAAGGGGAATAAAGGTTACATTTATTGGACGTGCATAGACAATTGAGGTTTTACCTACATAGAACTAAACCCTCCCGCAAATCTGATCAACTTTTTGTGTCTTATGCCAAACCTTTCTTTAGTAAACCAGTTTTGAAAGTGACAGTTGCTCTCTGGATTTCACAGTACATTGGCTGAGCCTATTTGGAGAGAGGTCTGTCTCTGCCTGGGAAAGTGAAAGCTCATTCAACCTAATTTATGGCTACATCAGCGGCCTTTTGCTCCAGGATATCTTTGGATGATATTTGTTCGGCGGCCACTTGGGCCTCATCTCATACCTTTATTTCACATTATAAATTAGACATTGTCTCTAGGAGTAGAGCATCCTTTGGCTCTGCGATGTTCTGGAACATCCTTCCATGAGGGCCACCTAAGAGCTTGGTAGCTGGGGACTCTGTCCCACAGGTTGAAGATCAAATGAAGTAAATTACTTCAGATAAACAAGTTATGTACTCACCATAATGTTCCATCTGAGTAGTTGTACTTGATTTGTCTTCAACCATCCCCCCCTTCTTCCCCCTAACCTTATCATTCAGATTATGATATGTTTTCTTATCAGATGGTTATTGTTGGGATCCTTGATCCTGACCAGGCTAAGGGTTTTTCGTATTGGTTATCTTGGTGATAAGGTGTCATTGGGTCTGGTGTCTGATACATGTTATGCAGCAAACCCGATCTAAGGGGAGAGGGGAGACAGGGGGCATTATGGGTAAGGGGAGGAGCATGGAGCTCAGAGCCATAGCTGGAAAATGCGGCCTTGTCAGATCTGATGTGGATCTGAAGACCCACAGGTTGAAGACAAATGAAGCACAACTACTCAGATGGGATGTTATGGTGAGTACATAACTTCTTTCATTTGGAATTTCTGGCCCTGGATTGCACAGGGAAGGAGACTGGGATTCCCAGGGGCCTTTCTGTCCCTGCCCCCGTGTGAGTCCCTGACTACTTCTGTTCGGCCTCCCCCTAGACAGGTGGAGTCCCGGGTCTGAGCAGTCACCCCGGAGTCCTTGGGTGGGGGTCCTGGAACTGTCTTTTCAGACTGGTCCTTTTCCATTGGTGCTTTGTCTCTCGACAGCTTTGGACTTGTGCTATCGAGAGGCCTGTAGGTTCCGGCCTGCTCTAGTTCTTCTCCCCAAGTGGGCCTTCCAAACAGGAGTGTGGACGGGATATTATCCAGTCTTTCAGCATTCCGGGTCGTACTGAGGACTTTTTCTCCCAGGGAATTTCCTCCCCAGCCTTCCAAGAACCATCCCAGCCCCTCCGAGTGAACCCTACTTATCTTGTCCCAGGTCAGCCCTCCCGAACTAGCCTTCAGTTGGGAGTGCCCTAGTCGGGGTCCCCTTCTCTACTGAATCCTCCCCCAAGCCACCCCTGGAGGAGGTTTCTCAGAACATATTGTGCAAGAGGAGACACCTGGACTCTCCTGCTGAGTTGCTCACTGAGGATATGGACCTCGATGAAGGGGATGGGTCATGTAGATCTTCGCCTGAGGATATCTCCTTTGGGGACATCTTGGAAATAAAATTGTATAGTAAATGTATCAGAACCACTAAAAGCTCACGTTTGATAAAAAAACATTTATTAAAACGCAAATACAAAGTACTTTCACAGTTAGCACTGCTTGATCGGGCAAGCAATACATAACTGATTAACCCCATGCCATATATATATATATATATATATATATATATATATGTATATGTATATGTATATGTATATATATATATATATATTCTCTTAAAGGGAACATTTTATTTAATACTTAAAGGGAACATTTTATTTAATATAGTCATGTAAAAACTTTAATTCTGGATTCAAAGAAAACACTTCATTAAGACCTGGTCGACAAAATGCTTTAAAATATAAATTCCATTTATTTTCAGGGCTCTCTGTGATATTTTTTATATCACATCCTCTTAATGGAGATTACATATTTTTAAGTATTAAAATTTAAAAGTATGAGTGTCATTAGTACTATATATGTGTTTATACAAGAAATTTGTTATAAATTTCCTTTTAATTTCTGTAACATGGTTACTGATGTGATCTTTAAGCCTTTGTTTGGTTTTCCCTATATAAAATGAATTGCACTTTGTGCAGCGTGCCATGTATATCAAGTTAGTACTACAATACATTTGTATCTGCTTTGTTGTGAGATCTAATTTCCATCCCCCTCAGCTTCCAATTCCCAACCTATAGGCGCTTCGTCTTATGGTATGGTTTGTCTAGTAATTCTTAATCAGCCCAGGCTACCTTCTCCCATTAAGAACATTATCCTGGACTCTCAAAAGGCTTCCACTAGAAAGATTTATGCCAGTAAGTGGAAACTGTTTCCTATTTAGGCTAAACAGTGTAATCTCGATCCTGCTTCAACTTCCATTTCAGATATCTTGCTCTTCTTGACTTTGCTTTTTCAGGACGGAGCTAGCTTTCAACTATCAGTATGCAGTTGGCAGCTATTTCCAACTTCCATGTTTGTGAGGAACGTGCCTTCTCCTCTCGCTTGTGTAAAGCTTTTTTAAAAGAGTTTTTCTGCTCTGACCCCCTGTCAAGGATCCTTCTCCCCCTTGGGATCTTTCGTTTTTGCTGTAGTCTTTCACACAGAGTCCGTTTGAGCCTGCTGCCACATGTGATATCAACTTCTTGTCATGGGAAATGACTTTTCTAGTAGCCATAACCTCAGTTAAAAGGGTTTCGGAGTTGCAGGCTCTTTCTATTAAACTACCTTTCATGGTTTTTCACAAAGATAGGGTGGCCCTTCGAACTAACCCATCATTCATGCCTAAGGTTGCCACAGAAGTGAATTTGAACCAGTCAATCCAATTGTCAGTCTTCCCAAATTTTGCTAACAAAGGGGAATATCTCTTGCATATGGTAGATGTGCATAGACAACTGCGTTTCTCTTTAGATAGGACAAAGAACTTCTGTTTGTGGCATTCTGTCTTAACAGGAATGGTCAGGTGGTGTCCAAAGTAACTGCCTCTCGTTGGATTTTGATGTGCATTTCCTTTGTTTATTTGTCCAAACGTTTATCTTTACCAGGACCAATTAGAGCTCATTCCACTAGGTCAATGGCTATGTCAGCTGCCTATCTTGCCCATCATTCCCTAAATAACATTTGTGCAGCAGCCACCTGGTGTTCTTCTCAGGTTTTGTTAGTCACTACAAACTTGACATTGTTTCCAGGAACACGGCTTCCTTCAGCTCCTCAGTTCTTCGGCATGTCCTTCCATGAGGCCGTCCAGGATTTAAGATAGCTGGGGACTCTGACCCAAGAGTGTGGAATAGTGACATGGATAATATCAGATAAAGAGTTATGCACTTACCATAACTTGGCATTTGTGTTATCCTGTGTCACTATTCATCACTATCCCTCCCTCCGTCCTCCATCCTGTAGGATCTACAGGATGTGGAGATGTCCTATCTGGTGGTCAAGGTCTTCCTTAGCTGCTTTCTAGCTTAGGGCAAGTTCAATCTTTGGGGTTAGAGGACTGCAAGGGATCATGGTAGTGGGAGGAGCATGAGCCTAGAAGCTGTCTGTAAAGTGCCTGCTCAGATCCGATGTCAGATCCAAGACCCACGAGTGATGAATAGTGGCATAGGAAAACGTAGATGCCAAGTTATGATAAGTACATAACTGATCAGAAGTAGTTAACTTCATTTGGGCATCAACCTATGGGTCTTCGGATCCATATCGGATCCGAGCCGGCAGTTTCCAACAGCTGAGATTTGAGCTCCAAGCTCCTCCCCATACCCATAATCCCCTGCCATCCCTACCTGACCTCAGATCTAGTTTGCTGCGGTTGAAGCCAGCAGTTTGATCTTTGAGTTCCAGGCGTCGGTTGTTTCTTAGCAAGACTTTGTGAGAAAATTTAAACTTTTTCTTTTACTTTCCTGTCAGAAAGTATGTTTGTGAATGTTTAGCATCCCCTCGTAGTTTTTCTCTCTACAAATTTTAGTTTTGCTTACCCCCCCACCTTGTGAGAGCGTTAGGGCGTGTGTCTGTGTGTGATTGGGGCCTAGTGTGTGTGTCCTTTTCTTAGTATAATGTCTGAGGCCCCAAAGACATTTTTTTCTAAATGTACCGAGTGTGGCCATAAGCTATCCCCAGCGGATGGCCACACTCGGTGTGTGTTGTGCCTTGGGGTTGAACACCTCTCCTCTGGCTGCACTGTTTGTGCTGCGTTCAACCCCAGGGCACTTAAGGACCGGAGGTCGAAGTTGATTCTGGTGGGACTTCTGCCCCCGGACTCGGCTCCGAAGTCCGGTTCCCCCGTGGTGCCTGCCGCAGCCGCGACAGTACCCACGACTGCTTCCCTTCCCCTGGCCGGGACTCAACCTCCCACCTTGGGCCAGGAGGATAGGGAAGCCAGAAAAGAGAGGCGCAGGGAGAAGCACCACAAGCTGTGGGCCGAGGCCTCTACATCAGCCCCGCCAGCTAAGCGGGCTTCTCCCTCCAAGACCTCCGAGCCTTCTCCTTCCCGGCTCCAGTCACCTTGCTTCTCACCGGGACCGGAGGAGGAGGAGGCCCAGTCTCCCTCGAGGTCATCGAGGCGGCACTCCCGTCCCGCCTCGGTGGCCTCTTCTAGGTCGACCAAAAGCTTAACGGACGCAGATTTGGACCGGATGATGAGAAGATTCCTCCAGGCCCAACTGCAGATGGGAGTGCTCCTGTCTCCCTCCCCTCCTGGGGGGAGCTCGACCCCCTTTTTCGCCCCGATCGCTCCTTCTCCAACCCGCTTCCCGGGTTTGGAGTCCTCGGAGCTGAGTGGCGTTGGAGCCGGGGGCGTGTTGGCGCCGATAGTATCGGGTACTTCGGCGCCAACAGCGCCTTCGAATCTGTCGGGTCCCTTTTCGGCTGATCCGAGCTCTCGGAGCCGAGAGCTGAGCTTCAGATCTGAGGGTGTCAGTGTGCCTTCGGCTCCGTCCAGGTCGGAGCATACTGGCCCGTCGGATCCGATAGCGTCGGCTCCGGCCCAGATCCGCTCGTCGGATCCGAGGGAGGGTTTGCTCTCGGATCCCAGGGAGAGCAGCTCTCCTTCGGCTTTTGACATGGTGGAGAGGGCTCTGTCGAGGGATTCCAGGCCCCCGGTCACAGCTACGGTTCCACCCCGCATTCCCTCTCAGTTGGTTCTGACTTCTATCACCCGGCCCCAGGGACAGCCTGCTCTAACGTCCCAGGTAGTTCCCTTGTTGGGATATGATGAGCCTGGTGAGGCCTCCTCGGACAGCCCCCCCGAGGAGGTCCCTCACAAGCGCAAGTGCAAAAGGAGGCACTTGGACTCCCCTGAGTCCTTGACCGAGGACACAGATTTGGAGGAAGGGGAAGGATCCCCAAGATCACCCCCCCGAAGACGTCTCCTTTGGAGACATCATGGAGATGCTCAGAATAAGGGGAGGGTGGTCTGCCCCAAAGCCTACCTCAGATGAGTCTGTGTTCCTGGAGGAGTTTGAAGCAGGCCCGTCTACCTCTTGGGTGTCCCCTCCAGCCGACCCCCTGGAAGACCTGATCACTGCCAGGGCGTGGAAGGAGCCGGACACTGTGGAGCCCGTCCCGAAGAGACCTGATAGGATACTTAGTCCCCCCTCTGACAGAGTGCACTGGAGTAAGGGATCCCCGGTAGATGCCATGTCGGTGGCGGCAGCCACCAAGAGGGAACTGGCCCAAGAAAGTCCCTCGGTCCATCCTCCTAGCAAGGAGTCTCGGGAGATGGACCGCCTTGGGAAGCGAGTCTTCAGTTCAGCTACCTTCTCGGTAAGGTCACTGAACTACATGGCACATGTCATACGGCTCCAGCGAGACCTTATTAAAGAGTACGCTTGGTCGCCCCCGGAGTCCATGTCGGCGGAGGACAAGCAGGTGTACTCTACCCAAATGGCCACTCTAAGGTCTATTTCTAATACCTCTATGCGGCTACTATCCCATGCTGCAGAAGGAGCCGCAAGAGCTAGAGGAGCGGGCATCATCATGAGGCGACAGGCGTGGCTCCACCACTGTGATTTCGCGGAACCCTTTAAGGCGTCGTTCACTAATGCCCCATTCGATGGTTCTGCCCTATTTGGCAAAACTGTAAAAAGGGACAGAAGAAGATGTGGTTCCGGAAGTCGCAACAGTCCCGTGACGCTCTGGACACCCAGTCCTTCCGAGGCAGAGGAGGACAGGGTGGACGCCACCCTAGGGGCAGAGGAGGTCCGAGGAGTTTTGGGTCCAGAGAATCATTCTCTCATCGGCCCACGCAGCAACCCTGGAGGCAGTTGGGGGGCGTTTTTTGAGGCACCTGGCAGCTTGGGAGTCCATCACGACAGATCGCTGGGTGCTTTGTATCATATCCAGAGGTTACCAAATCCCGTTTCTTCATCTCCCTCGGAATCCCAGATCCCTCCCCGATGTCCCCCCCGATCAGAGGGGAGGCCGCGGCTGCGGAAATCCAGCAGCTGCTAAAAAAAAAAGCCATTCAGTACGTCCCCCCAGACCAGTTCAGATCGGGCTTTTACTCCAGGTTCTTCTTGGTGCCAAAAAAGACGGGGGACTTAAGGCCAATCTTCACTCTATCCCTTTTGAACCTGTCAGTAACCAAGGAAAAGTTCCGGATGGTCACACTTCAATCCATTCTCCCCCTCTTGCAGGAAAACGACTGGATGTGCTCTATAGACCTCAAGGATGTGTATTACCACATCTTGATGGACAGATGCTCCAGGAGGTTCCTCCGCTTCCGGCTAGGAGCCAGCCATTACCAATTCAGGGTCCTTCCCTTTGGTCTCACCACAGCCCTCAGGGTGTTTACCAAAGTTTTGTCAGTGATAGCGGCCCACCTGAGACTCCAGGGAATTCAAGTCTTCCCCTACCTGGACGACTGGCTCCTGACCGCCCCCACAAGGCATCTACTCTGCGCGGCCAGGGACTCTTTCCTCCATCTAGCTCCCCGGCTGGGGATCACAGTCAATGTATAAAAATCTTCCCTTCTGCCGACACAAATCATAGACTTCATCAGAGCCAGATTGGATACAAGCTGGCTCCTAGCCTTCTTCACTTTGGACCATCTTCAAACCCTGAGACTCCATGTGAGGGCCATTCTTCAATCCCCAGCTCCTTCTGCAGCTCTGGTCCTGAGGGCCCTAGGGTCGATGACAGCTGCCATCAACCTGCTGCCCATGGCGCGTTTGCACATGAGGGTCCTGCAGTGGACCCTCCAAGTCCAATGGTCCTTCCTGCATTACCCTCTAAACCATCCCATTCGCCTCAGCAGGGTTTGCAGGAAGGCCCTCCTGTGGTGGTTCCAGTCCCCAGACTTCCTCAAAGGTCGGCCCTTTGCTATGCCCCATCCCCTAACCACGGTGACCACGGATGCCTCTCGCCTTGGATGTGGGGGCATTGTCTAGGCAAGACAGTCCAAGGCACGTGGGACCACAAGGAGACCTCGCTGCATATCAATGTCCTAGAGATGAGGGCGGTGGTGTTGGCATTGCAAGCACTTCAGAGCTTTCTTCCCATTGGGACTATTGCGGTCCAGACGGACAACATATCGGTAGTCTGGTATATCAACAAACAAGGGGGAACAAGGTCCTATCCACTTTGCCGAGAGGCCATGAGAGTGTGGGAATGGGCGATCTCCACCAACCGCTTTCTCATAGCGACGCGCATTCTGGGACGGTCCAACATCCTAGCGGACATACTGAGTCGCACGATTCCCTTGCCGTACGAGTGGTCTCTGAATCCCGAAGTAGCGAAACAAATATTCTCAAAATGGGGTCAACCTTGTTGCGATCTTTTTGCTTCTCCCTCAAACATGAAGTGCAACGACTACTTCGCTCTAATTTCCCCACCCAGGGAATCTCCCCCGAGACGCTCTGGTACATGCTTGGCCGCCCGGTCTCCTCTGTGCTTACCCTCCTCTACCTCTAATGCTGAAGTTCTTACAGAAAGCCAGATGGCTGGGGAGCAGAATAATCCTCATTGCCCCATTCTGGCCTCGTCAGGCTTGGTTCCCTAATCTACGGTCTCATCTAGTGAATCCTCCCTGGATTCTGGATACCATCCCGGATCTGATCTCGCACCCGTTTGACCTTCCGATCCCGAATCTGGACAATCTGAAGCTCATGGCTTGGTTGCTCCAGTTCCACTTCTAGCTATGACTCCCAGTATCTCTTCCCCAGTCAAAGCTATCTTAGTGGCGGCCCACAAGCCATCTGCTAGAAGGCTTTATGATAGCAAATGGAAACAGTTCTCTGTTTGGGTGGAGCAACAAAGCTTAGACCCCTTTACGGCTCCGTTGCCTGCGGTGTTAGACTTTTTGTCAGGACTTTTTGACCAAGGAGCCAGCTCTTCCACGGTCAGAGTTCAGCTGGCAGCAATTTCACATTATCATGTGGGGAGTGACCTAGGCCCTTTGATCTCAACCAGATTGTGTAAGGCCTTTTTGAAGGGTACCTTCCAACTAAGACCCCCGATGAAGGATGTTGTCCCTCCTTGGGATTTAGCGCTCGTACTCCAGGCTTTGACAGCTCCTCCCTTTGAGCCTGCAGCTTCAGTGGATCTTAAACTATTATCCTGGAAAACAGCCTTTCTCGTCGCTATCACTTTGGCCAGAAGGGTTTCTGAACTTCAAGCCCTTTCTGCCAAGCCACCGTATTTGACCTTTCATAAAGACAGAGTATCCCTCAGGACCAATCCCTCTTTTCTTCCTAAGATTGCTTCCGAATCAAATATCAATCAAACTATTAATTTACCTGTCTTTTTTCCCAATTACCAAAACACAGGCGAATACAAGTTACACTCGTTGGATGTTCATAGACAACTATGTTTCTACTTACACAGAACAGCTGGTCATAGGCAATCAGACCAGCTGTTTGTTTCATTTGCTAAATCTAATTTTGAGAAATCAGTTTCAAAAGTCACACTGTCCAGGTGGATTTCACAGTGTATTCTACTGGCATATGAAAGTTCTGGCCGGCCCGCACCCCAAGGAGTCCACGCCCATTCTACTAGGTCAGTTTCCACCTCTGCTGCCTTTCGTTTTAGAGTCTCATTGGATGAAATTTGTTTGGCAGCCACTTGGGCTTCATCTCATACCTTTATAAATCGTTATAAGTTGGATCTGGTCTCCAGAGGGAGAGCATCCTTTGGCTCTGCAGTGCTCCGGAAAATCCTTCCATAAGGACCTCCCAAGATTTAGGTAGCTGGGGACTCTGTCCCATAGGTTGATGCCCAAATGAAGTTAACAACTTCAGATTAAGAAGTTATGTACTCACCATAACGTTCCATCTGAGTAGGTAAACTTCATTTGGCAGCAACCGTCCCTCCCTCCTTCCCCCTGACCATCGGATGTTTATATTACTCTTTGTCATCTGATTGTATCAAGGTCAGATCATAGACTGGCTATTTGGTGCAGGTCTTGCATTAGGCAAACTCGATCTGAGGTCAGGTGGGGATGGCAGGGGATTATGGGTAGGGGGAGGAGCTTGGAGCTCTGAACTCAGCTGTTGGAAGCTGCCGGCTCGGATCCAATATGGATCCAAAGACCCATAGGTTGCTGCCAAATGAAGTTTACCTACTCAGATAGAACGTTATGGTGAGTACATAACTTCTTATTTTTTTCTTCCCCAATTTCCAAAACAAGGGTGAATATACATCTTCTAGATGTTCATAGACAGCTATGTTTTTGTTGTGACAGAACAAAATATTTTCGAAAAACTGACCAGCCGTTTTTCTCCTTTTCAAATGTTAGAATGGGAAGGCCAGTATCCAAAATCACTTTGGCTAAATGGATTACAGATTGGATATCTCATGTATAGTCTTCTAAAGGTATCCCTGTACCTAGGCATGTCAAAGCTCATTCTACTAGATCTATGTCTACATCTCAAGCCTTCTGGTCCAGTGTTTCGGATAGAGGACATTTGTATAGCTGCTTATGGGTTGAACTCCCATACCTTTGTCACACATTACAAATTGGTTATTGTTTCTAGAAGTAGAGTTGCTTTTGGTTCCGCAGTGCTCCAGAATTTCCTTCCATAAGGGCCAACCACAGGTTGAGGAATGAATGAAAATGACAACATTTGATAAAGATGTTATGTACTCATCTTAACGTTCCATCTGTGTTGTCCATTTTCATTCTTCCTCAAACCCCCCCTCCATCCCCCTGTCCTTTATGGGAAGACTTACGGAGGTGTTCCAGGAACCACTGTTTCTTTTAAGCTCCTGATTCTGTCTGCTGTCTATCTTATGATCATTTTCTCTTTATTCATTTATGTATTAGGCATGTATAAATGCAGCAAAATCACTCTGAGGTAATTTGGAGGACAGGGGCATTATGGGTAAGAGAGGAGCTCAAGAGTTGGATACTGAGCCATAAAAGCAGCCAAGTCGGATCGGAGGTTTGGATCTGAACCTACAGGTTGAGGAAGAATGAAAATGGATAACACAGATGGAATGTTATGGTGAGTACATAATTTCATTTTTCCTTAGTTGCAGCCATTTAGTTCTCCAATATTTCTGACAGAATATTCTATTGGGAATATTTTAAAATGTGCCAGCTCATTGCACTGAAAAAAAAAAAACATGTTTACGGTTACCTCTTTCTTCCCCATCACACCTCCAACATTTGCTATCTACCTGAGTAAAAATTATTTGAAGTCTTCTTGGGGTATAAAATACCTATGCAGATACTTCCAAGCAGGACTTCTAAACCTTCTGGACTTTGATGCATATTTGTGAGGCATACATATTGCTTTGTCCAGAATTCTTGAGCAAAGAAATTGAGAGAGATGGATTCTCACAGTTCTCTTTGCAGATTACTTACTCCTTGTAGATGGAAATATTTCGCCTAAGGCTCTTGAAGCTTCTCTGCTGCAGTTTGTCTTTCTACAAATTTGTAACTGGTTTAACCACCACAAACTTATAGGCAGTTACACTAGAATAAATGGTGTGGCCTTTGGAACCTTCCAGAAATGTGCAGTAAGCTCATCCCTACAAATTAAGAGCTCCCTAGTAATCACGTTACCCAGGTTAGTACCTATAAGTATCTCATAGCCATTTAATTTCTAGGGAAATAAAATTTGCGTAAAATTTTACAAATATTCTTGCTTCTGAAGTTTAAAGTTGTGTAGCAAAGACATATTTATGTCAAAGCTAACATATTTCCTTATGTTGATTACTGTTTGTGACTCTCCAAATACCATTTAACTTCAAAAATGCTGAGTAAAATCTGTAGACTCATCAGTGTTGCTTACCCAGGAACATATCAGTGCCATTTTCTTGTCTTCTACAGCATACTTCCCATAAGTGATCATGCCACATTATTGTTTCCTTCTTGTTTTCTAAGTTACTCACTTAGACTGCTGTTCCTGCCTTGTTAACAATCTGTTATTGCTTATTATACAATGACTGGCCATTAATATTCAAAAACGAGCACGCTGATTGGCCAGCCCAACCAGCGTGCCCATTGTAAATCCAAGAATATACTAACGGAAAAAGGTCCGGTCGCTCATACTTTTTCTGTTAGTATATCTCCTGTTTCTTTTTTTTACTTTTTTTTGCTCTGCACAAATCAATGGAGAAAGGAAGATCTCCATTGCTTTTTTTTTAAAGATATCTCGCTATGTAACTCGTATAACATAGCGAGATATCTTAAAAAAAAAAGCAAGAGAGATCTTCCTTTCTCCATTGCTACCTCTGCACAGCACTGATGTACTGCGTAAGTGTGGGAACACAAGTCCTTTATGCATGCGCAGTACATCGGAAATGTCCCAGGATACTGGAAAACTGCAGAAGGGCAGCACGGAGGCATTATACAATGACATTATTTAAGAAAATTAAGTATTTTTTTTCTTAAATAAAGTCATTGTGTAATAGCAATAACCTACAGCTGGGTGTGGGCAATTCAGGATTTACCCACGGTTGGCTTTGTTTGGTCACTCGGGCTTCGCACTTGTGACCAAACCACACCAACAGTGGGTAAATCCAGCATTACCCACACCCAGCCGTGGGTAATTGCTTAATTTTTTCACACTTTTTTACACTTCAACACTTTTTCCCTTCTTTCTCTCAAATCCCAGGTAACAAATTCTTGCTTGCTTCTATTATTCAACTCCTTACTAGTACTGCATCTAACTACCTATCCTCAATCCTACTAGAAGAAGAAAAAAAAAATCATACTTTTGACATTATTACCTTTGATTGAAATGCTTTTGATCAGTCTGTTTACCTCTGTAATCTTCATGCAATATATGTGTGTATATTAATCTTTGTATAATCTGTATGAGGAGCTTTTCTCCCCAGGACTCCATTGAAAATGGGTTCTTCAGGCCCAATGGACTATCCTGGTTAAACAACTGCAAATAAATAAATAAATAAATAATTACTTAACCTACATCTTTAAAGCGAAGTCTTCATTGACAATCAAACTCCAGTAGGTCCACTCACTCTACCCACTACATAAAGAACCCTTAGCAAAATGGGTTCCATAATCTGGAACTCCCCTCCTTGCACATGAATTAGAGCTCTCCTCCACACTAGCTGTATTTAAAAGAAAATGTATTCACGTGAGATAAACATTTTAGTGCCAACTTCTCATGTCAGCTGTCCTGTACATGTCTACCCAATAGTTAGTTGTCTGTTACACTCCCTCAGAATAGCTACCTACCCACTCTCACCCTTATTTCAAAAAACATTCCTTGCCTTTATTACAAACAATTTGTCTTACTTAAAGGCTTGTCTGTACCTCTCTTCTGTTACTCCTTATATCTATGATCTGTTCGTTGTTCATTTTTATACCATAGTATACATGAATGCAACCTATATATTGCTAAACGTTAAACACTCAGAACAATTATAACTTGTGATGTTATGTAGTCCAGTGTCGTCTTCATGCTTACCCGTGGGTTCGGAGCCGAACCTCAGCTCTGACTCAGCCATACTCTAGCTCGAAGTTTTCAATTGGCTCGTGGCTAAGAGGTATCCCATCATGCAACAGATCTATTCCCCAGATATCGTTTGCCGCTCATTACGCTCAGACGTGGTCTCGCTTTTGGCTGTGGCTAAGTATACTGTTTATAAACATTTTATACATTTTTGACTTGTTGTTGCTCAAAAAAGCTATTTTCATAGCTCTGTGTGTGCGGTAGTGGTTTTATACTGCCTTGGTTTTGCTTCTCTTGCTGTTTTTGTGGCCTTTTTGTTGGCCATTTTGGTATCCCATTCATTTCCTTTCTTCCCACGGGCTAGGCCCGTTTCAGTTAGAGGACCTAGTCCTCCCCATTGTTTCCGTGTGGTCTTTGGTTTGGTGCTCCATCCTGTTAGCTTTTAGTGTTGGCGTGTCTGGCTAGTGGTGCTATCCTGCCTTTTTTTCCCTCGACTAGGCCCGTTTAAGTTAGAGGACCTAGTCCTCCCTGTAGTCTTTTTCCCGCAGGTTACTAAGCCGTTTTTAGATAAAGGCTCTAGTTTCTCCTGCGGGGTTTGGTTGGGTCCAGTGTGTGTAGTATTGCTTGTACCTGTGTGTGTTCTCCTTTATTCAGCATGTCCAAGGATTCTAAGGAACACAGGCCTTCAGGCTTTAAAAAGTGTGTTGAATGCAACAATAAAATGTCTTTGACTGATGGGCACTCTGTGTGCGTGTACTGCTTGGGGGCTATTCATCCTGCTTGTTTTGTCATTCCTTCAGTCCCCATGTACTACAGGAGAGGAAGAACAAGCTAATTTTGAAAGGACTGCTTAAACACTCAGAGGAAGACTTGGCTACGTTTTAGAGTGCCTTATCCTTTCCAGCTAAAAGGACAAAAAGACTTCTAAGAAGTGCTCTCCGGCTCCGTCTGTTTCTTCGGAGCCACCAGAGAAAGTTGCTAGAACAGCTTTTCCTTCTTCAGTTCCATTGCCCTCTGTGCCGACAGAAGGTAGTGTCTTGACTAAGTCCGTATCGGCTTCCAGCCTTTCAGAGCCAGTCATGGATATTTTGGTTCGGAGCCAGTCTCCAGTTATTCGACCAGTTTCTCCTTCACGCAAGTCCTCTTCCGTAGGGAGATCCAGATCTCCAACTATATCCTCCAGATCCTCCAGGACCCTTTCCGATGAGGACATTGATAGAGTGGTGAAAAAACTGCTTCAGTCATCGGTGTTGGCCAAATTGATTTCGGCTCCGACCAAGTCGGCTCCGGAGCCTATGGCCTCTTCATCCTTTGTTGTTTCTCCTCCGAGCCTTTCTCGGCCTTTGGAGCCAGAGTCGTCGGTTCCATCGAGTGCCATTACGTTGGTTACAGTAGCCTCACCTGGCCTCTCGGTTCTGATTTCCACTCCGACCCCTTTGGCTCCATTCACTGGGTCGAGGTTCCATGGTTCTCTGGTCGGACCCGGGGGGGAGGATCGATCTTCATCGGTTCCAAGCCTTCCTCTCGGTGCTTCAGCTCGAGTGAGCTTGGACCCAACATCTGCTTTGGACCTCATCTCCTCTGCGCCGAGGGCTACTACTGTATCCTCTACAGTTAGTCGGCCTTCGGAGCCGGGGGGGGATCAGCCTTCGAGGTTATGAGGAGCATGCTGGCCAGGCCATCAGCTGCATCCTATGACACCGATACTCTGCCCCCTTCGGCACCGGTGTCAGTTTCAGATCACCCTCTATCCCTGGGCAGCGGAGACCCTAAGCCTCAGGATACCTCCATGAGTGGTCTCCAACTTTCTGACGTCTCCCCAGAGTTTTTGCCTAAGGAGCTCGCCAGAAAGAGATTGTGTAAGAGGAAACACCTCGACTCCCCGGATGAGTCTCTCACATCGGACACCAACCTCGAGGAGTCATAGGGGTTCCCCAAGTCGTCTTCTGAAGATATCTCTTTTTCAAATATCCTTGAGAGCTTGAAGCAGAAAGGCGGCTGACCCTCCAAATCCCCTTCTGATGAGGAGTCGGTGTTCCTGAAGGCTTTCGGGTCTCAACCCTCCACATCTTGGTTTTCTCCCCCTTTCGATGAGCTACTAGATCTTGTCTGTCGAAAGGTGTGGGAAACTCCTGACACTGTGGAACCGGTCCCTAGGAGACCCAATACATTTTTGTCTGCCCCCACTGACAAGGAATATCTAACTAAAGGTGTTCCAGTAGATGCCATGGTGGTGGCAGTAGCCACCAAGAAGGAACTTGCTGAAACTTCGTCTACCATCCATCCACCTAACAAGGAGTCCTGGGCTATGGACAGGTATGAGAAGCATGTGTTTACCTCAGCAGCCATTACACTGCAGTCGCTGAACTACTTGACGCATTTTACAAGGCTCCAGAGAGATCTCCTAAAAAAGCTGGACGATTCTCTACAGGGTAATATTTCTGATGCCGTGGCACAGAAGGTTAATGCACAGATGTCTACAGTAAATTCCCATACCAACTCCTCCATGAGGCTGATTTCATACGCAGCCGATGGAGCGAGTAGGGCAGCGGGTTCTGGAGTCTCTCTTAGGAGACACTCCTGGATGCACCTGTGCAATTTCTCGGAGGCCTTCAAGTCTATGTTCACCAATGCCCCCTTTGATGGTTCATCATTGTTCGGAACCAAGGAGAAGGACACTCTTACTAGGTGCAAGCAGGAAGGAAAAACCCTGTCTGCCGTGGGAGTCCATTTTTCCATGCCTTCTAGACCTTACCCCAAGGGCCAGAAGAGTGGGAAAATGCGGTTCAGGAAGTCGCAGAGGTTTTTTCAGGACGCACAAAGTGATTCCCTCTCCAGAGGCAGGGGAGGGGGTGGAAATTCAGGTGGACACTGCCCTAGAGGCAGAGGAGACCCGCGTAACAAGGGGGACCGTGATTCCTTTCATGGTTCTCCCTACCAGCGCTCCTGAAGGGAGGCCCGACTGTACGTCTCTGGAGCCGGTCGGGGGGGGGGGTCACATTTCTTTATTCCCAGAAGCCTGGCAAGACATCACCCAAGACAAGTGGGTATTAAAGATAATTTCCAGGGGTTATCGTATTCCCTTCTCTTCTCCTCCCCCACCAACCAAGAGAATCCCAGATATTCCACCCAGTCACAGGAATTCCGCAACTTTAGAAATATAAACGTTGCTTTCAAAGAGAGCCATCCAGCCTGTCCCCGCAGACCAAGTAAGATTAGGGACTTACTCTAGATTTTTTTTGGTGCCGAAAAGAACAGGGGACCTGAGACCCATCTTGGATCTCAGCCGATTGAACCTTCATGTACAAAAGTCCAAGTTCCGCATGGTCACCTTACAGTCAATACTCCGTCTGTTAGGGAAAGATGTGTGGATGAGCTCCATCGACCTCAAAGATGCTTACTACCATATCAAGATGGACAGGGCATGGAGAAGTCATCTACGCTTCCGGCTGGGAGCCAGTCATTTTCAGTTTTGTGCTCTGCCCTTTGGTCTCACCACAGCCCCCAGGGTATTCACCAAATGCATGGCAGTGGTAACAGCTCACTTGAGACGTCAGGGATTCCAAGTGATTCCGTACCTGGACGACTGGCTCCTTTCTGCCACCACCAGGCATCTAATGTTACAGACCAGGGACACCATCATTACGCTGTGCCAAAGGTTAGGAATAACTCTAAATTGGAACAAATCTGCCTTGTTGCCCTCGCACAGTGTCACCTTTTTTGGCGCCGAACTAAATACAGTGCTCATGAGGGCCTTCTTACCAGAAGAGAGAATTCAGGCTCCACAACAGCAGGTCTATGCCTTACTACCATTGAGGAAGGTCAAGGCAAAAGTGGTCCTCAAGTTATTAGGGACCATGGCTGCCACGATCATGCTAGTTCCCCTTGCCAGACTACACATGAGGGTTTTTCAGTGTCTGCTTTTCGCTCAATGGTCACTACAGCATCTTCCACTCTCCCATTCTATTCTGATTACGGACACGTGCAATCAGGATCTACGCTGGTGGCTTCAGGCCAGCAATCTCAATGTGGGCAAGCCTTTTGTTCCATCTTCTCCAGTTGCCATGGTGACCACGGATGCCTCCCAGATCAGGTGGGGGTCATTATCTCGGCAGGACAGTCCAAGGTACGTGGCAGGATCACGAGACCCATTTGCATATCAATGTCTTGGAGATGAGAGCAGTGCTATTAGCATTGCAAGCACTTCAGAGCTTTCTCCCTCTAGGGCCAATTGCAATCCACTCAGACAACATATCAGTAGTATGGTATCTGAACAAATGGGGAGGAACCAAATCATACCCCCTTTACAGAGAGTCACTTTGAGTTTGGCAGTGGGAGGTGTCTTTCCAATGCTTTCTAGTTGCAACGCATATACCGGGGAAGTCCAACGTGATTGCCGACAGGCTGAGCACAGCTATCCGATTGCCTCACGAGTGGTCCCTGAACAATTATGTTGTGGAGAAGATATTCTACAGATGGGGTCAGCCTTGCTGCAATCTATTTGCCATCCCCCTCAATGCCAAATGCAGCAGCTATTTCACCCTTATCCCCCCGGAGGGAGAGACACCCAGGGACGCTCTGGTTCATGATTGGCCCTACGGTCTTCTCTATGCCTTCCCACCATTACCTCTGATATCAAAGGTCATTCAGAAAGCACAGTCTTTGGGAAGCAAAATGACCCTCATTGCCCCACACTGGCCTCGTCAGATTTGGTTTCCCTTCCTTCAACTCTATCTAATGGACAAGCCCTGGATTCTGGACCCAGCTGCAGATCTGCTGACTCATATGTCAGGACAGTTCCATCCCCCATCCAAACCCTCAAGTTGACAGCTTGGCTGCTCCAGTTCCATCCTTAGTCAGGCTTCATGATTTTTCCCCGGAAGTGGTCCATATTCTATCATCTTCCCACAAGCCTTCTACTAGGCAGATTTATTCCAGTAAGTGGAAGAGATTTTTCTATTTGGGCCCATGAGAGACATATTGATCCTTATACAGCGCCTGTTTCGTCAATATTAGTATTTCTTTCTCAACTGTTCAAGTCAGGGGTCAGCTGCAGCAACCATTAAAGTGGAACTGTCAGCGATTTCTACCTTTCACGTTGCTAATGAGCCCAATGTTATGGCTCATAGGC
The DNA here is from genome assembly GCF_019279795.1 of Protopterus annectens. Classification (NCBI taxonomy): domain Eukaryota; kingdom Metazoa; phylum Chordata; order Ceratodontiformes; family Protopteridae; genus Protopterus; species Protopterus annectens. The sequence goes on along the minus strand of NC_056751.1, from coordinate 100,711,055 downwards.
TTTGTAGGGCTTTTCTGAAAGGGACGTTGTTACTCCAATCACCAGTCTTTGTTCCAGTAATGCCATGGGACCTCAATTTTGTATTACAGAAGCTCACCTCAACTCCCTTTGAGCCCGCAGCTATGTGTAACATTAAATTCTTGTCATGGAAGACAGTATTCTTGGTAGCCATAACTTCAGCTAGGCGGGTCTCTGAACTCCAAGCATTATCGATTAAGCCACCTTATTTGGTGTTTCGCAAAGATAGAACCAGTCCTTCCTTTGTTCCAAAAGTTGCCTCTGTTATCAGTATCAACCAATCCATTGAGTTGCCTGTGTTTTTCCTGAATTCTCCAACAAGGCAGAACTTAAGTTTCATCAGCTAGATGTTCATAGACAACTGCGTTTCTATTTACATAGGACAAAAGATTTCAGGAAATCAGATCAAATGTTTGTCTCATTTTCAGGCACTAGACTTGGGGTTCCTGTTTCTAAGGTAAACTTGTCTCACTGGATCTCTGATTGTATCTCATTTATTTATGCTTCCAATGGCAAAGAATTACCCTTTAAAGTGAAGGCTCACTGTGGCTACCTCAACTGCTCTTCAGGCTAGGATGTCTGTGGATGATATTTGTGCTGCAGCGAGATGGGCATCGCCTCATACCTTTATTAGTCACTACGAATTAGATCTGGTCTATAGAGGCAGATCTTCCTTTGGTTCCACAGTGCTCAAGAGTATTTTTCACTGAGCCACCCAAGATCAAGGTGCTAGGGACGCTGTCCCACGGGTAAGAATGAAGGTGAAATTGGACCACATAACATAAAGAAGTTATGTACTCACCATAATGTTCGATGTATGTAGTCCATCTCGCCTTACATTCTTACTAACCCACCCTCCTACTGCCTCCTGGAGGACCTGGAGATATAATCTCTAGTTGTCAGTAGTCCTTTCTGTTGGGGTTGTTCTTTTTCTCATTGTGTGTATGTGTGTGTGTGTGTGTGCATGCGCTTGCAGCAAACAAGATCTGGGGAATAGACCTGTTGCATGATGGGATACCTCTTAGCCACAAGTCAGTTGAAGACTTTGAGCTAGAGTATTGCCAAGTCGGAGCCGAGGTTCGGCTCCGAACCCACGGGTAAGAATGTAAGGCTAGATGGACTACATACATCGAACGCTATGGTGAGTACATAACTTCTTGTTTCTCCAGTGTGTTATACTATTATTAGTGAAACGTTGTAATTTAATGTACTTCACTGTAAAGCAAGCTACTTGGAATTTTTTGCATTTGTATAATGTTAACCATTCTATAGTGATTCATCTACCTTCTTGGCCCAGGTTGTGGCTGAAAAAGTTTCCAAGGACCAGCCTCTCAAAATTGTTAAAGAAAAGAAAAGGAAACGTAAACAAAAAGCCTTCTCCGCCATGATGGCAACTCATAGATACCATCCTTCATATTCTGAACAGCATCATTCCCATCAAACCCCAAAGGGTAAAAACATGTCGTTAAATTACACCAAGGCTAAAATTTCAGATGTTTGCATGGGAAAAGCTCTAGGATGATTGCATCAAATAAAGAGTAGAGCTTAGAATTTCTTGTAGAAAGTATGTCAAAGAGGTTAAGAAACATTACTTTCAAAATAACTAGAACTGCTCTGTGCCCCCTCAAGAAAAAATCTGGCTTTTAACTTCTATAAAAATTTCCACTTCATTGGGACTTGGAGGAGTACAGAGCTTAAGCATTTAACACAAATTTTGAAAAAGTAGTCACCACCTCAATTAATTATCTTTATTCTTCTCCAAGAAGCCAGATGTTACCTTTCTGAATATAAAATGTAGTAGAAATGTTATCCCTACAAAGTTTTCTTCATAGAAACAGGACTCATACGTATAATTATGAGGTATGGAAAAATACATGCCGGACCCATTGTAAATAGAGTAAAATTATGGAAAAAGAGGAAAACAAGCAAGCAAGGGAAGCAAAGTTAAAATTTTCACACAAAACTATCAGCTTAAAACAGTTTTTGTTTTGTTGTTCATCTTATACAGTTTGTAGACTATGGAGTCACTGCCACCGTACTTGCATAGAAGAATATTTGGCAGAAAAGTAAAAACTGATGTATTGGAGTACATGGCAGCAATAAAAAGAAAGGGCAGTAGAAGACCAATAGCAAATCATTCTTTAGAAATGCAGGAGGAGAGAACAAAAATTTGTAAAGTTATTCTTAAGCAGCTGGATATGAGTTTAAGATACAGAAAAAGAGAAACTGTGTTACTGAAAATGGAAGTCTGAATCCTGGTGGTTAGGGAGAAAACTAAATATATTATTTATTACATGATATGTGTCTAGAAAAATATTTTATTATACAAAATAAGGAGTATAGGCAGCATTCAGGAAAAATGACATACATGGGTGCTTAAAGGCTAAATATTGAGGGCCAGTACCAACTAACAATGAAGTAGGAGTGAAGTTGTGAGATGGAGCCAGATTAAATAGGCAATTTACTGTCAAAAACACAGTAGATTGTATAATGACTGAGACATTGCCATGTTGGTCACTTGACCCCGCAAACCCCGTAGCATACATATAGTGTGCTTGCAATGATGCAACTTTACACATACATAACTGTGATGCTATAATCGTAGCCAAGAGCCAAACTAATGGTTACACGGCAAAATCCCTACTTTTTTATATTATAAATAGGAAGGAAGTGGGTGTATAATACAGGAGCACTTCCTTAAATGACACCAAAGCTAGAATCTCAGATGCTTCCAAGAGACAAGGCTTGGGACGATTGCATCACATAAATAATACATCTTACTTAAAGTCCCATCTATTTCTCTTATGTTACTTCTTATATCTATGATCTATTCTCTGTTCATTTTATACCATAGTATACGTGAATCATCATAGGAACATAGGATCATAGGAAGTTACTAGGCTAATGGCCCTAGGGCCCTTAGAAGCCTAGCCAGGTTCTACCCTTATTTCCACAGTCAGCACATATTGACCTTGTCCAGTAGGGACACAGGTGGAACCCCCAAGCTGAATTTACGGTTATCCATTCAGTCTTCCAGATTGTGTTTGAAGAGGGCCAATGAGGTCCTCTGTTTGACATGAAATGGGAGTCTGCTCCAAAGGGGTGGTAACCAGTGGGAGACAAATGTGTCCCTACAACAGGTTCTATTAATGTCACATATCTAGTTAAGGTTTTTAGAGCGAGTAAACCTTGTACCATTTGACTTGCGGATATGCAGCATTTCCAATAAAGCAGGGTCAGAGATTGCCTTATATGTAAGGCAGAGATCGCCTCTGAGTAGTCTGTATGAAACAGAATAAAGTGATACTAATTTCAGACGATCCACATAGGATAGATGCTGAAGACCTTGAATTTTCCTTGTGAGGAACCTTTGTGGTTTCCTCATTTTAACAGGTGCTTGGAAAGGTACATACCAAAAGGGACATTGTACTCAGTTAGTGGCGTGATGAGGGAAGAGTACAGGGAGGTTATAACTTATTTTTTTCAGGAGGCAATGCTATGAGATAAGCAGAATGGAATGCCCTTCTTCCCACTGTGGAGACATGGTGATCAAAGACAAGGTTGTTGTCAACCTGTGTGCCCAGGTCTGTCACCACTGAGTGCATACTTAGGGTGTTGCTATTGATGTGATAGCAGTAACATCGCTGTTACCAAATGTAACCTATATATTGTTATACTTTAAACACACAACTTAATTGTAACTTATGTTTCTCCAGTGTATTCTACTGGATTTAATGAAACTTTTTAATTTAATGTATTATAGTGTAAAGCTAACAACTTGGATTTTTATACATTTATGTAATATTAACCAGAGGAACACAGAAAAAGGCAAATGGAAAGGAGGAGTGGTGTGGGGGTGGGAAAGTAAAGGTATAGATGTATAGGTATAGATGTAGATATTGTCAAGATGTGTATTATGTCTTGTAACCTAGCTTACGTTCTATCAACTTATTTCTGTATAGTATTCCTCATATCACTTGTATTGTTTTTTTGGACTATAATGTGTTTGTATTGCATTTTATGTGGAGCTTTTCTCCCTAGGCCTCTGCTGAAAATGGGTTCTGTAGACACAGTCGGACCACCTTGGTAAATCAGACTACCTAAAAATGGCTGCAGAATTCATAGGCTTCCCTATGTCCATACTAATTAATAGAAATTACTTCCAAAAATGGACCAGCACAATGGTAATTTGGCTAAAAAGCATTTATTCTTGAATCAGGTTCCAAACCAAAAACTGTTATTGCATAAATGTTGCATAAAAGAATTAATGCTTTTTAGCCGAATTACCATTGTGCTGGTCCGTTTTTTAAGTAATTTCTGTTTTGGTTTGGACCGTGCACTCAGTCCCCCGTGCGTGTGTTTGGTTTGGTCATACTAATTAATAGGTCCATTGCAGAAAGATACATCTCATCACTGTGGAAAAAAGTCTTACAACATACCTATGCACAAAGGTGGGACATCTGCAGAGTTTAATAACTACAGACAATAGCAATTCTGTCTCCCCCTCTCCAGAATATTAGAGAAATGCATCCATATGCAGCTGATGCAATACCTAACCTCAAATAAACTGCTCTTAGAAACACAACATGGCTTTAGGCCCCAGCACAGCACCACTACTGCTCTACTACATTTTACATAAATAATAAACCAACATAGAAACAATGGTCTGCTTGTGTCCACCATGTTCTTAGACTTGTCAAAGGCATTTGATACTGTCTCACACCAGCAACTGCTCATTCAACCATCCTCAGTAGAACTTTAATATTCCTTGTCATGGTTTCTTAGTTATCTGTCTGGAAGGCAACAAGCCATTAAATGACAACATACCTACTTATCCTTTTAAACAGTTACTACAAGTGTCCTTCAGGGCTGTGTCCTGGGTCCTCTCCTATTTAATATATTTATTAATAACCTCCACTCACCATGCTAGTTTAGTTCAGTATGCAGATGACTCAACATTAATATGTGCAGCCTCAACAATAAATAAGCTCAAAGATGTTACCCAAAAATCTTTCTTCTCTGTAGAAACCTGTCTCAAAGAATCAAACCTCCTACTCACCCCCAAGAAAACTAAGTTAATGCTTGTTACCTCAAAAAGTTGCCAAAATCAGAAGCAATCTTTTACCATAAAGTCAGCAAATAATACTGTCATTGAAGCTGTAACTCACAGTAAACTTCTTGGCGTTATAATAGCTGACAGTGTCAAATATAACCAGGATATACTGCACACCATTAAATCTACACACCAGAAACTAGGCTTCCTTTATAGAATCAATGGATTCCTTACAGATACTGCAAGAAAAACTCTAGCCACCAACTTCTTATTGCTAACTCTCTTTTGTGCTGCTAGTTTTCTAACAAACTTAAACAATACGCAAATAAAGAAACTTACCTACTGCTACAATAAAACAGACAAATTTGCCACCAGCCTCCCTCATAGGAAACACTGTTGGCATAGCTTAAAGCATTTAAACTGGCTTGAACTGCACAACTACCTAACATATTCACAACAAACTACAGCACACAAACTCATTCATCATCCAGAAAAATGCCCTGCACTACAAAACTTATTACTGCCCTACTGTCCAGCAAGGGACCTCCATTCTAGGTAACAAATTCTTACTACTCACAAATAAGTCAAGTAATATTGCAGGAGACTCACTCTACTCCCAGTACATTGCTAAACTCTGGAATAGTATCCCCACACAAATAAAACTCTCTGACAAACTCAGTAGTTTTAAACAACTGCTTAAACAACATATTAACCAGTCCTGGTCCTGCACATGCTAATCACCAGGTTAAGACTTTGTTCTCACCATACAATACTCTCCAGATATTCTCCTTAAACAGAATACTCTCTCAACCTTTCACTAAAATGAGCAAACACATTTTTATATGTAACTGCTGCCTGTACAATGCACTAAGTTGCACATGGGCTTTCTCTTTAGTAACTTCTTATTCTGTAAAATCTTGGAATGTATGAATGTAACTACTGAATGTGTATAAATGTAAATAGAAATGTAACTACTGTGTGTTTAACAGGAACTAAGTATAATGCAATGTAAACAGATTAAGCTTTTCTCCCCAGGCCTCCTCTGAAAATGGGTATGACCCAGTCGGACTTTCCTGGTAAACAAAGACAAATAAGTAAATAAATAAATAAATAATAAATAAAAGAACAAAATACCCAGTGATAAAAAGCGTTACAGAAAAGCGAAAGCAGTTATCAGTAATGTGTCCTACACTGGGTAGCAGTATAGTCCCTAGAGGAGTAAAATGCTTTAAGTATGCAGGGGCAAGCCCAAAACAGAAAAAAAGAGACCTGAAGCAAATGTAGTACAGCAGTATTTATACCACAAGGTGTAAGATTAAATGTGACTTAACCAGTCTCTCATGTGCACAAACTATGAGTTGCAAACAGTCTGACTGCAAAGGGCAGTGAAACTGGTCTGATCAACTCTCTAAGCACGTAGAGATCAACCCATTGGATCTTAACAGCAGGTGGTAGACATGACCTTCCAACAGAGCCCTGCATTACAAAGTGGAGACAATATCATGTATTCACACCTCAGAGTTCCGAAATTAATGCACGTAGGACACTGAAACTTGGTGGTAATAATGCACTATGGCATATGGCAGCCAGCATGAAGCATCATCCAGCAACCTGTCAAATGCATGCCTATGGTATGCGAGGTTTATCCAGCACAGACATGTGCAGTGGAACAGCTGTTGTAAGAGTAAGGCATGGTAGGTTGTCTGGGGCACTATGTATTAACAGTAGGATGGATGACAATAGACATAGCACTAAATGATGCCAACTAGTCATGTCTAGAGTAGACAGTGACACCTGGGAGGGTAGTGGAACACATACAGTCTGCCCAGTCTATATTACCATGCCAGTGGTGGAAATCCGTGGTAGTAGGATGCGCAGTAGAATGGTTCAACCTGCAATGACAACGTATGTGATACAAAAGGGAAAGCAAAGTTGTAAGCAGTATTTAAGATAATTAGCAATGATGCATGCAGACACACTGAAACAGATGCCTAACAGATATGCAGCTATAGCATCAGTGCCATATATGAACCTTGACACCTGGACAGTGTTTCTTGTCTCCTTTTCCTGATCTCATTTGGTGGTGAAAAACAGGGAAAAACGAAACATGCCTGTTCTCCCCAGGAACTGCATATAGCTAAGTAGAAATGCCTACTTATAAATAAGTATAATAACAAGTCAGTACTACTTACAGTATAACTCTGGATCCTTCTCTCTAACTTCTCTTCTGCTTGGCTAAGAAGGATACAATGGCATCTTGTTAGGTCACTGAAACAATGCTGACACTGCTTACCCAAGCATTTGATGTCTGTAGCATCACTCACAGTCCTAGCAAAGCAGTGCCAGGATCCACCCTGTACTGGGGCAGGTCTTATTGGAATCTCCCAACAGGTGCTTCCTGGGGTGCTTATGGAGGAGGTGCAGAAATCTTTTAATCTCTTTTCTGCACCACAAGGAGGCCCTTCCATATGCTGACCCTTCAGATTTTATGGGTATTTTAGAGGTTGCTGTCAAGAGTTGTAGCTATCAATTGTAGATGTAACTCATAATCGGTAGACTGTTGTTCCTTTCCCCTGTATCTACTTTAAATTTCTCAAATTCTGCTTTAGGCTTGATAAAAGAAACTGTTTTGCTTATTTTAACTCAGTATGATAATTATCTAACCCTCTTCGTCTAACCTGCTTCTTCCTATTTCTTTTTCTCCCTTAGTTCTGCTCCCCCCATCTCTAAACTACAAGGCACCCTGGATGATTTTAAACACTTGGGACTCAAACAACAAAAATCACCTGAAAGCTCTCTGCAAACCTGCCAAAACACTTTATAAATAAGAAAGTGTGTATAACTGTTTTTCCTTTAATCAGCTTTTCAATATGCAATGTTATTACAAAGTTCGAAGTCTCTCAGTTGGCTCATGGCAAAGTATGTATCCCATAGTGCACTATTAAGAAACCTCAGATCTCGTTTGCTGCGTCTACGAGTTCAGAAGTGCTTCTTTCTTGGCTGTGGCTAAGTTGGATTTTTTTCTACATTATTATTGTTCATAGTGATAATTTTGGCATATAGAATTAGCTTAGTTTATATAGCTTAGTCATAGTTATTATAGGTAGAAAATAGTAGTGTGTTTTTGCATTTTGTGAAGTTGTTGTTGAGAACTTGTTGGCCATTGCTTCCGCAGGCCCGTTTTGTTCCCTGAGTGGTATCTCTTACCTGTGTGCTAGTTTTTTGATATATGTACTCTTATTAGCGCAGGTCCATGTTTGAGTTAGGACATTTTCTAATATTGTATTTTCACTAGAATAGTATTCTTATTGATAGCTGTGTGCAGTGTTTTTACTATTCTTATTAGCTAGTAATTATCCTGTTTTTACTATTCTTATTAGCTAGTAATTATCTTGTTGTTTAGATTTTGCAATTTTTGGTAGCTTTTCTTCTTGACTTAGCTTCTTCTCTCTTTATGGCTAGGTCCATTTAAGTTAGAGGACCTAATCCTCTATTAACCTTTTTCTGGTGTTGTTTTCTCAGCAGGGCTAGGCCCGTTTAAGTTAGAGGACCTAGTCCTCTGTTTTTGCTTGTCTTTGTGTGTTGTTCTTGAGCCGGGCTAGGCCTGTTGTGTGCAGTGATTCTTGCAGGGCTAGGCCCATTTAAGTTAGAGGACCTTGTCCTCTCCTTTCTGCTTTCCCTAGTGTTTCTGTTTGAGTAAACTTGTCTAAGGTGTCTAAGGATCATAAACCTTCAGGTTTTAAAAAGTGTCTTAAATGCTCCCAAAAAATGTCAATAACTGACTTAGTAATTGTGTTTACTGTCTCGGTGCTATATATCTTCTGGAAACATGTTCTTTCTGTCACTCTTTCAGTTCTCGAGTTCTCCAAGAAAGGAAGAGCAAACTGATCCTGAAAGGTCTCCTTAAGCCTTCCTTTGAGGAGGATTTAGCCAGCTGTTCATCCTCACACTCCAGATCTCCTTCTTCAAAGAACGAGAAGGTCAAGTCGGCCAAGAGACATTCTCCCACACCGACTATTTTATCTGGACCGCCTCAAAAAATATCGAAATTGGACAAACCTTCTACCTCTTCGGCTCCACTGCCTTCGGAGCTGGTCAAGGTTATCGATATCGACACTCCAGTGTCTGCCCCAAGTTTTTCGGAGCTGACCACTGAAAATTTACCTCGGACCTGGTCTACAGAGTTATTGCCGGTCTCCCCAACTCTAAGATCTCCTATTTTTCAGAGATCTAGGTCACCTACCTTATCGTCCAGATCCTCCAAGAGCCTATCTGAAGAGGATGTAGAGAGAGTAGTGCTTAGACTCTTGAAGTCGTCAGTGTTACCAAAATTGTTGCTGGCTCCAACCCAGTCTATTCCAGAGCCATCTAAGACCATACTCCCTGTTGCTGTTCCTCCTCCGAGCCATGTTGGTCCTTCAGAGCCAGAGCTATCGGTGCCACTTGGTGTGGAACCCTCGGTTCCAGCACCTCTTGTGTCTGTCTTGGAGCCGAGTTCTGCTCTGACACCTTCGGTGCCGTCCTTGATGTCTAGGAGCTGAAGCTCACCAGTCAGCCCCAACAGAGACACTTGGACCTGAACCTCTTCAGTTCCGAGCCTTCCTCTCAGTGCGTCTTGCTAGGCTGAGCTCAGATCCTACATCTGTCTCGGAGCCGATCGCTTTGGAGCCGAGGACTACTTCCTTTTCCTCGGAACCAGGACTGTCCATGGAGCCAGAGAGATCTGCATTCGAGATAATGAGGAACGTGCTGTCTAGGTCTTCAGATCCACACAAGGGTACAGATGCTCTTCCCCCTTAAGCCCCAACCTCTGTCTCAGCACCATCTCTCTCTCTTGGCAGCAGAGACCTGCAGCCTCAGGAGCCCCCATTGGGTGGCCCCCAGTCTTCTGAGACCTCCCCAGAATACCCTTCTGAGGAGCCCCCTCGGAAGAGAACTTGCAAGAGGAAGCATGTAGACTCCCCTGATGAGTCCATCACCTCGGACACTGACCTCGAGGAGTCAGAAGGGTCCCCTAGGTTGTCCTCTGATGATATCTCCTTTGTAGATATCGTAGAGATGTTACAACAGAGAGGCGGATGGCCCACTGTCACCCCTTCTGATGAGAAATCAGTGTACCTGAAGGCTTTCAGGTCTCAACCTTCAGCCTCTTGTATGTCTCCACCTTTCGATGAGCTCTTGGACATAGTTAGTTGAAGGTGTGGGAAACTCCTGATGCCATGGAACCAGTCCCTAGAAGGCCCAACAAGTTTGTTTCAACCCCCAAAGAGAAAGATTTTTTGACCAAAGGTGTACCTGTAGATGCTGTGGTGGTGGCGGCAGCCACAAAGAAGGAACTAGCGGAGACTTCTTCATCTGTCCATCCACCGAACAAGGAGTCTCGAACGATGGATAGATACGGGAAGCATATTTTCTCTTCAGTGGCATTTACACTCAGATCACTGAATTACCTCACCCATTTTACTAGGCTTCAAAGAGATCTCCTAAAGGAGCTAGGAGATACTCTCCAAGGTACATTAGCTGAAGGAGTCTCTGAGAAGGTTACTGCTCAGTTGTCCACCTTAAACTCCATTTTTAACTCCTCCATGCGGCTGATATCCTATGCAGCAGATGGAGTGAGTAGGGCAGCAGGTTCAGGAGTTTCCCTTAGGAGACACTCCTGGATGAGTTTATGTAACTTTGTGGAGCCCTTCAAATCTACTTTTACCAATGCCCCCTTTCACGGTTCCTATTTGTTTGGACCAAAGGTAAAAGATACACTCACCAGGTGCAATCAGGAAGGGAAAACTCTCTCTGCCATGGGAGTATGTTTTTCCGTCCCTGCTAGACCATACCCTAAGGGTCAGAGAGGCAGGAAAAAGTGGTTCAAGAAATCCCAGAGATTTTTCCTGGACGCACAGGGTGATTTCTCCTTCAAAGGCAGAGGAGGAGGAGGAACTAATGGTAGACGTCGCCCTAGAGGCAAGGGGGCTCGCAAAACCAGGGTTGCCGTGATTCCTTTCGTGGACGTCCCTATCAGCGCTGCTGAAGTGGGGTCCGACTGCACTTCTTTGGAGCCAGTCGGGAGTCGCTTATCTTTGTATCCAGAAGCCTGGCATGACATCACCCAGGACAAGTGGGTACAAAGAATAATTACCAGAGGATACTCCATACCCTTCTCTTTCCTACCCCATATCACCAAGAAAATCCCAGATGTTCCACCCAATCACAGGGATCAAGCAACCATAGAAGTTCAAAAGTTGCTTCAAAAGAGAGTCATCCAAACTATCCTGCAGACCAGATAGGATTTGGAACTTACTCCAGAGTCTTCTTAGTGCCAAAACGAACAGGGGACTGGAGGCCCATTTTGGACCTCAGCAAATTAGACGAATCAGTGAAGAAGTCCAAGTTCCGAATGGTAACACTGCAGTCCATACTCCCTTTGTTAGGGAAAGACAGTTGGATGTGCTCCATAGACCTCCAAGATGTGTACTACTACATAAAAATGGACAGTACATCAAGGAGTCATTTATGCTTCCAGGTGGGAGCCAGTCATTGCCAATTTCGTGCTCTGCCCTTTGGTCTCACCACAGTCCCCAGGGTATTCACCAAATGCATGGCGGTAGTGACAGCTCACTTGAGACGTCTTGGATTCCAAGTGTTTCCGTACCTGGATGACTGGCTCCTGACTGCCACAACCAGGCACCGACTTCTACAAGCCAGGGATTCAACCATCCAGCTCTGCACTCAGTTAGGGATTATGATAAACTGGGAAAAGTCTGCCTTGTCGCCCTCTCAATATGTGACTTTTATAGGTGCAGAAATAGACACAGTCGCCATGATGGCTCGTCTTCCTGCAGACAGAATACAAAATCTAAGACAACAGATATGCAGTCTGCTTCCTCCACAAAGAGTCAAAGTCAAGACAGTGCTGAAACTTTTAGGGACCATGGCCTCTACTATAACTCTAGTTCCGCTAGGCAGACTACATATGAGAATCCTTCAATGGCTACTCTTTTCTCAGTGGACTCTTCAACAATTGCCTGTATCTCATCCTATTCTGATAACAGAATCTTGCAAAAAGGACCTTTGTTGGTGGATTCAGCCCGATCAACTAACGAAAGGAACACTTTTCATTCCTCATCAGTCTGTTGCTACTGTGACCACAGATGCCTCCCAGATAGGGTGGGGGGGGGCATTATCTAGGCAGGACTGTCCAAGGCACATGGCAAGATCACGAGGCTCACTTGCATATCAGTGTCCTAGGATGAGAGCAGTGCTACTAGCATTGCAAGCACTTCACGACTTTCTTCCTCTAGGGACGATAGCAATCCAATCAGACAATATGTCAGTGGTGTGGTATATAAACAAACAAGGAGGACCCAGATCCTACTACCTATGTTGAGAGGCTCTTTGTATTTGGCAGTGGGCAAAATCTTCCCAACTCTTTCTAGTTGCAATGCATATCCCAGGGACAGCCAATGTGATAGCCGACAAGCTCAGCAGGGCAATCTTGATGCCTCACTGGTAGTCTCTGAATCAGAAAGTCGCGGAACAGATTTTCCGCAAATGGGGACAGCCTTGCTGTGATCTGTTTGCCAGTCCAATCAATGCCAAATGCAGCAGCTACTTCTCCCTTATTCCCCCCCTGGGGGAGACACCGAAAGGCGCACTTGTTCACAATTAGCCCCCGGGATGTCTGTATGCATTCCCTCCCTTTCCGCTGATATCAAAGGTGATCCAGAAAGCAAAGACCTTGAGAAGCAGAATGATTCTTATCACTCCTTACTGGCCTCGTCAGATTTGGTTCCCCTTTCTCGGGCCTCACCTTCCAGACGATCCATGGACTCTAGACCCAGTTCCAGACCTTCTGACACACATGTTAGGCACCTTCCACCCCTGCCTCCACACCCTCAACTTGACAGCGTCGCTGCTCCACTTCCATCCCTAGTCAGGCTTCATGATTTCTCACCTGCAGTTTCTCATATCCTCACATCTTCCCACAAGCCTTCTATGAGAAAATTATACGCTAGCAAATGGAAAAGATTTTCTGTCTGGGCAAAAGAAAAAAACGTAGATCCTTACACAGCCTCCATTCCCTTGGTGTTAGAATTCCTAACCGAACTTTTTCATTAAGGATCAGCTCCTGCTACAATCAAAGTTCAACTGGCAGTGAGCTCCAATTTTCATTTGAGACAACATGAGCCTAATCTTATGGCTCACAGATTGTGTAAATCTTTCCTAAAAGGCACTACCTTGCTAAGACCTCCTTTACAGGAACCTGTATCTCCTTAGGATTTAAATTTTGTTCTGTCCAAACTTACTTCCCCGCCTTTTGAACCCACACATTCATGTGAATTGGAGTTCCTTTCATGGAAGACCATTTTTCTAGTAGCTGTTACATCCGCCAGAAGAGTGTCAGAGTTACAAGCACTGTCAGTCAAACCTCCTTACTTGATTTTTCATAGAGACAGAGTTTCCCCTTCGTACAAATCCGCCCTTCATCCCCAAGGTTTGCTCTCAGTCTAATTTGAATCAAACTATCGAACTGCCAGTCTTTTTTCCTAATCATTCAAACAGTGCAGAATATAAGTTTCATCAACTTGATGTTCACAGACAATTAAGGTTTTATCTACATAAAACCAAGGAGCTTAGAAAATCAGACCAATTGTTCATATATTTTTCTGAGACAAGAAAAGGTATGCCAGTCTCTAAGATAACTTTATCAAATTGGATTTCAAACTTTATCCTGTTTATTTACTCTTCCAATGGCAAGGAACTCCCATTTAAAATTAAGGCTCATTCTACCAGATCCATGTCCACATATGCTGCTTTTCGGGCCAGAGTCCCAATTGACAGTATTTGTGCAGCAGCAACTTGGGCTACCCCTCATACCTTTATTACTCATTACAAATTGGATTTGGCCTCCAGGGGGTAGAGCCTCCTTTGGTTACATGGTTTTTAGGAGTATATTCCTGTGAGCCACCCAATAAAAAGGTGCTAGGGACGCTGTCCCATATGTGAGAATGAAGGTGAGATAGGACTGCAGAACATAAAGAAGTTAAGTACTCACCATAACATTCCATGTTTGTAGTCCATCTCGCCCTTCATTCTTACGAACCCACCCACCTACCCCCATCCATGTATCCTTGGAGGATCTGCAGGCAAGATAATATTTATTTTCTATAGGGTGGAGACCTTTAATCTTTTTTCTTCCTTGTGGAAATATTTTCTATCACTTTTTTAGATAGCAGCAAACAAGATCTGGGGTTTCTTATTAGTGCACTATGGGATACCTACCTTGTCACGAGCCAACTGAGAGACTTCGAGCTTTGTAATCGGCCGAGTCAGAGCCGAGGATTGACCCATATGTAAGAATGAAGGGTGAGATGGACTACAAACATGGAACGTTATGGTGAGCACATAACTTCTTTTTTATTACACTTGCAATATGTGTAGTGCGCACACTCTCCCATCCCCCTCCAAGCTTATTTAAATTAGGAATTGTACTTATAGCAGTTTCTGATTCCACTGTGCTTAGTTAAGGAGGAGTACCAAACGCCCTTAAGCTAATATTCTTTATAAGCTGTAAATGTACCCTTATTTACCTTATTACTTTGCACCCAATACTGACCCTATAAACAGCATCTTACATAGATTTGCTGCAGCCTCACTGATAGTTTTTTTCTGAATACTTACCTGGTTGTTTTCATTCTCTGGGGTGTCATCCTGTGCCGTTCGCCTTCTGGGCTCACTTCGCTCCCCTACCCTGCTGCCTAATCCCTCCCACCTCCCCACTACCTCTGCATTTAAAACTATTCACACCACACCCCTTCCTCTGCCAGCTCCACCTCTGTCATCCCCTTCCTATGTTAGCTCCACCCTCCTCATACATCAGTATCACACTAGCACCCTATGTGCATACTACTCCCCTTTCTTCATTTCTACAAACTTTACTACTCTCCTTAAATTATTAAATTATCCACTTAGGTAGTTTGTCTGATTAACGCTCTAATAATCCTTAATCTAAAATGATTCTCCTTATTCTGTTATCACAAATATTCTTCTCCCCGTCTTCACTATCATCAAATCTGGTCCCTATCCAACCTATTCTAAGCTCTCCTACAGACACTACCTCTTACACCAATAACACAAATCACTACTGTCTACCCATTGCCGCTCATCTCGTTCACACAGACAGTATATTGTTGTTTAAACCCAAACTGTTTCAATACAGCTATACCTGTTTAACATTACACTTACTGACAATTTAAACAAATTGAAATAGGTCTTTGCTATACAATCTTGAAATTCCTCCAGCTCTGTGGTGACATCCACCCTAACCCTGGTCCCAAAATCTCACAATCCACATCTTCAACACATATTCCAGGTATTCAAAATATGTTTGCAATTATCTCAGTAAATACACATAATATGTGCAACAAAATTAAGGAGTTGCATGCTTGGATGACTGCACAATCTCCTGACATACTAGTAATCATTGAAACCTAGCTTAAACCACACATAAAGGATACTGAAGTACTGTCTCCAGGCTTTAATTTGTTCAGAGATGATCGACTTAAAAGTAAAGCAGGCTGTGTTGCAGTAATATATCCTGCTTCTATCTCCTTAACCCCTCACAACCAATCCATACCCTCCTTTGACAAAGCCAAAATATTGATCACCTACTTTAAATTAAACAATAATAAAAGTCTCTGCATTATAGCTTTATACATATCCCTGGCAATAACTTATCAACTTTGGAAAGTATCCTATCTTGGGTATCAAAAAATATCTCTCTGGGAATAGTAACATTAGGTGATGTCAACATTGACTGTCTGGATCTTAACTTACAATTTACCACAGATAGCATAAACCTATTTGAAATTACTCACCCGACCTTTACCAGTTAGACAAATCAAAACAGCTCAATAATTGATTGAATTTTGGTATCACATTCTAATAATGTCTCTCAATCCAAAACACTCCCAGCCTTTATTAGTGATACCCCCATCTGTACAACTAGACGTATTTCACATTCATGCAGACAACACACTTGCAAGACAGTAAGAAACCTATCCAACTTTGACCAGCAGGCCTTTACAAATTTACTAAACTCCATCAATTGGTCCTTCCTTAAATACTTACCACTAGATGATGGAGTAAGACAATTTAATTCTACATTCCTAAACACTTTAGACAGTTTAGCTCCCACAAGAAGGAAAAGAGTCAAAACCAGCTATACTCCTTGGCTTTCTTTCTATACCAGATCACTCATGCAAAAAAGAGACAAAGCTTGGACAGCATACCTAAAACATAAAACTCACAGTAATTTACAGTATTTCAAAGCACTGCATAATCTTGTAAAGAAACAGGTTAATTTAGGCAAAAAACAATTCTGTGCAAAACCACAAAGTCAGCACAAATCCAGTCCAAAAACCTTCTGGCACACTATCAAAAAATCCTAAACCCAGGAAATCAGTCTTCCCCAACCCTTCTGTGATAGTACCTCGCCTGACATAGCAACTCAATTTAACTCTTATTTCATTGATAGGATAGCTTCCATCACTAGAAATTCCCTCCATCTCCCTCTACACTCTCTCAGCCTCCTATTACCTGTCACTCCACATTTTCCCTTCAACCATTTCCTTCTTCCTTCATCAAATCCCTCCTGTGCAAGTCAAGCCATGCTCCCCCTCTGCAGACAATCTTCCTAATGAATTCCTAAAAATAGCTGCTGGCTCAGTTGCCTACCCAGTCGCAACAATCATTAATAGATCTATCAAGGAGACTTGTGTGCCCTCCTTGTGGAAAAAATCCTTCATCCTTCCTCTCCACAAAGGTGGCACCTCCACAGAAATCTCTAAATATATTCCAATTGCTATTCTTTAACCACTATCAAAAGTTCTAGTAAATGTAGCCATCAACAACTTCTTCATTACCTACTTGACAATAATGTTCTGTCTCCCACCCAACATGGATTCAGACCAACACACAGCACTATCACTGCTCTGCTATCCTTTACTGATGCTGTCAGCAAAGCTCGTACTCAGGAAACGTTGTCTCTTCTTTGTTCTTAGATCTATCTAAAGCCTTCAGTACTGTCTTCCACCCCCAACTCTTATCCCAGCTATCTCTTCTGAGCTTAACCAAGACATCCTTACACTGATTCATTAGCTATCTCTCTAATAAATATCAATCTATCAAATGTAACTCTAACTTCTCCCATTACTTACCTTTTAGCACTGGGGTACCCCAAGACTCAATATTAGGTCCACTTTGCTTCAACATTTTTATTAACCATTGTAATATTGCCACCAAACAAGACACCCTAATTCAATATGCTGATGACTCTACATTAATCTGCTATGCAAGGAATCTCATCTACAGAGTTTAACTCAAGAAGCATTCAATTTCATTGTGTCTTTCCTCACCAACAACCATTTAGTACTTAACCGAAAAAAACTACTCTTCTACTATTTTTACCAAAACAATTTTCTCCAGATAACTTTATCTTTGCTATTACTTCTAAGAACAATACTTCAATCAATGTGGTTTCATATACAAAACTGTTAGGCATAACTATTGACAACAATCTTAAGTTTGCGATAACATAAAAATACTAATCAAAAATTTGGCATGATGTATAGGGCTAAGAAATTCATCTCTAACTCCACATTTATAAGCCTAGTCAGAATGTGTTGGCTTTCGCCACCCCCTTAGATTAGTTTCCTGTCCCTCTGTTCAGCAGAACCACTGAAGTGATCTCCGGGGTAAACTTTCTGTTTCCCATCCACTCGTCAAGGTTTCTCTTGAAGAGTGTTAGCAAGGAGCTCTGCCTGATGTAGATTGGAATCTTGTTCCAAAGCATGGGAAATCTCTGAGACAGGACTCTATCCCTCCGGCATGTCCTATTTATTGCTGTGGTGAGGTTTAGATCCCTAGAGCGTGTGGCTCGAGGGGATATGGTTTTCTTTACGTGGAGCATGTCCATCAATTCTGGGTTGGACATGACCTTGTATGTCAGGCAGAGATCACCTCTGAGTAGGCGGTATGCAACCGAGTACAGCTGGAGTTTCTTCAGTCGAGCTGCATAGGGCATCTGTTTGAGGCCAGTAATCCCCTTGGTGAGGTACTTCTGTGGTCTTTCCAGCTGTTGCAGGTGTCTTGTAAGGTACATCCCAAATGGGGCGTTGTACTCTATGATGGGTCTGATGAGTGATGAGTAGAGGGGCACAATGACCTCTTTTGATCTGGATCCCTTATTACGTCTTCCATATTTAGGGGACTACTACCTATGTGGTACCAAAAACAAACAATTCACCTCACACGAGGTGAAACTGGCACAAAAATAACACACTAAACAAAAAAATAAAAAACAAGGAAATAACAGCACAGTAGTGGAGCGAAGTTCACTGCTTTAATGGTGACTGAGTGCTTTCACCTCTCAATCTTAGGGTTCATCAGAGTCACAGAAAAAATACATCACTTCCTATATATACAAAAAAGATCTAATTAAGTCACACTTAATGAGTCAGAACTAGTTCATTCATAAAAAATGAATAAATAAGCATTTAAATTCATATTCAGTGTTGTACATTCCATAAGAACATTGAATGTTAAAAACAATCAAACCAATTAAAACAATAAAACTGTGAACCAGCCACTGTGCAAATTTATATATTTATAGCTTTCAGTTTTAAAAGAGGGGCAATAGATATATAGTCATTAATACCAGGAAATGTTTTTGCATTTAATCGTAGTTGCCATTTAGTTTCTATTAATTCCAAAGCAACTCTAATATTGCCACCCCTATTACATTTTTCTACTTTGTCGATAATAAAAAATAAAAATCTCTTAAAATTGTGGCATGCAACCGAATGCTGATAGAGGGCACTACTGGTCTTCCTGTTCTTAATATCTCTTACATGCTCGGCAATTCTGCCCCTCAATTTGCATATAGTTTTCCCAACATAAAATGCCAAACATGTAATACAGGTTGCAATATAGACCACATTCATTGTTGTGCAAGTTCCTCTAACAGGACACTCCAATGTGCGGGGGTAACCATCCGCCGCCACGTACGGCCCATCATTGATAAATTTACAGTGGTTAAAAGAACCACACTTGTGCATTCTAGAAACATGCCTGCTACCTTTGGCCATCCATTTCACTTCTAGGGCTTCCTTTATGTTCCTTCCTCTACTATAGACAACTGTAGGTTTATCCCCCAGTCTTTGTTTGAGTTCCATGTCAAAGATTTTGTCCCAAACAGTGTTTAAAATGTTCACCAATCGGGGACAGTCATGATTATATTTCAATACCATCACTTTGTTGTTTGACACATGAGTCTTCCTAGAATTGGTCATAAGAGTCTCTGAACGTAAAATTGGGCAATAAACTGTAGATCTTTTCATCCAGATCTCCTTCTTAGTCTTGAGCAACAATTTGAGTGGGTAACCTCTGTTCATGACCATCCCTATAAGTGTGTACATTTCCCTACCAAAATCATCATCCTGGCTTATCAACCTAGATAGCCTACACATCTGGCTCTTCAGAATTCCATGCTTTTGGTGTGGGGGATGGCAGCTTTCATAATGTAACAAACCATTTGAATAAGTTGGTTTCCTAAAAATAGTGGAAACCAACTTGCCATCCCTTTTCTTCAAAAGTATGTCCAAATAGTCAAGTTCACTGATACTATGTCTATGAGTAAAAGACAAAAAATCAGTACTAGTGTTCAGAAAGGAGACAAACTCTTTCCTTTCTTCCTCAGGTCCAGTCCACAAAATCAAAATATCATCAAAAAATCTTAGTTATTTGTTGATCTTGGACATAAACCTGGATCCAAACACAACTTCCTGCTCCCATTCCAGCAAAACAACATTTGCAAACACTGGGGCGCATTTTGCACCCATCGCAACACCTGTAGTTTGTCGATAGTATTCGCCTTCAAAAAATAGGAAGTTACTATTCAATATGATTTCCATCAACCTGGTTAAAAAATTAACCTTGTCATTAGGGAGAATGCCTGATCCAAATAGACATTCTTCAAAAGCTTTCATCCCTTTGTCATGTGAGATGACAGAAAACAAATTGATCACATCAATAGCTAAAAAAATCACATTGTTGACTGATGAAAGGTCACGTAACATCTCTAAACAATGCCAAGAATCTCTCATAATGTGGTCTGTTTTGTTGATGATGGGCTTGATGTGATAATCGATGTAAGCAGCCAGGGGTTCTGTCTTTGAACCCCTGGCTGCTACAATCGGTCTGAATGGTGGATCATGCACACATTTATGGATCTTGGGAATACCAAAGATCACCGGGATGACAGGGTCATCCACACTTTAAAAGTCCAACTCAATATCATTAATCAGATCCTGTGAAAAAGCATCAAATAATTCAATGTCAATTTTGGAATATGCATAATTGATCTCATTATGAGAGACACTAGAGTACGTGGTGGGGTCGTTGAGAATCCCAAACATTTTCAAACTGTAGTCAAAATTTGACATCAAAACGACACCCCCACCCTTGTCTGGTTTCATAAACCTAATCGTTGTGTCATTTCTCATCTCACAAAAACATTTTCTTTCATGTGTACTAAGATTATCACTCAGTGCTTCATTCACTTGGATCAGATTCCTAAATTCTAAGTTCAAATAGCACAACCTTCCTATGATAGGCAGGAATAAAAGTACTGCTCCTTTTGAGCACTGACATAAACCCCCCTTCGTCCTGTAGAAACAACAGCTTTAAACTGAGTTGCCTTGTATATAATCTAAGATTCAATAATAAAGAGGTAACATCAGTTTTGAAACATAGAACAAATGAAAAGCCTTTTTTCAAAAGGTCACAATGTGTAGAAGTCAGTGGTCTGTTTGTGAAATTATACAAAGTAAACTCACCATTCTTAAAAATCTTATCACCCTCCTGGCTTTCACTATCACTTTCATTGTCATCATTTAGTCTGTCTACCACATTAAACTTGTTCAATAACGGTAATTCCGTCTCCCCCTGACATTCCATCCTTTCTTGTTGGACCCTCCACCAGTTCTGATAACCATAACCAGCCCGGTCCGCCTGATTCCTCAGGTGTTCTGATCTCCTCAGTTCTGGGGGGGGTTCTAAAAAAACATCATCTCTAACATCTCTAGCATCAGTAATATTTGGAGCATTACTCTTGTTTTTGCCAAGGCCATTGGTATTAGGTCTAACACATACATTTGTCACACAATAAAGCATACTAACATCATTACAAACATTGTCATCAACTACATTGTCATGCATATTGAAACTACATACATTTTTAGTCACATAGTCTTTTCTGTCCCGTTTTAATTTAACCTGTTTGCAGAATTGTGCCTAATGTACTTCTCTAAATCAAGTAAAATTTTGTTATATTTCATTTCTGGAAATACCAAGTCAGATGTAATGCTAGAATTCAAAACAACAATGTCTTTTTTGATACTTTCCAATTTCATATTATTGTCCCTTATAATAATTCGCATTACCACCAGTCCTGTGTTGTTATATAGCTCCGCCAACTCCTTGTAGGCTGTCGTACCCTCAGAAATTACGTTTGGTAGTTTAAATAACCGAAGCCCCTTTGGAACCTGTTTTAATCTAATGGATTCTGTCAAGAAGGCATTGTCCAGTTGTAGACCACGAAATTTCCACCCAAGCTTCTCAAAAGACGACAACTGGTTGTTTAATGTGCCTAAAAACATGCCGTCTTGTTCGTCTTCGCTGAAGCTAAACACAGGGTTAGAAAACCAATCAGTGAACATAGCAGATCCGGACGGGTTAGACACACTCTCCGGTTCATTGGAAACGCTGTCAATCACAACCAGGGGATGCAATGTTAACACCTCCAAGTCCTGGGATGCAGTAACACCATTTGGAACCCCAACAGCATTCTCTTGCTGGCTCGATAAGGAAGTGGCTAAACAAGCCATCAGTTTAGATACAGCGGCTGTAAGTTCTTTAATAAGAACTTCCATAGTAGGCAGTGACAAAGTAGAGGGCAAAGCAACACACCAGAAGGCAGACTCCCAAAAAGATCAAACCAAAAACAAACAATTCACCTCACACGGACCAAAACTGGCACATAAATAACACACTAAACAAAAAATAAAAAAACAAGGAAATGACCGCACAGTAGTGGAGCAAAGTTCAGTGCTTTAATGGTGACTGAGCGCTTTCACCTCTCAATCTTAGGCTTCATCAGAGTCACAGAAAAAATACATCACTTCCTATATATATATATATATATATATATATATATATATATATATATATAAAAGATCTCATGACATCACACTTAGTGAGTCAGAACTAGTTCATTCATAAAAAATTAATAAATAAGCATTTAAATTCATATTCAGTGTTGTACATTCCATAAGAACATTGAATGTTAAAAACAATCAAACCATTTAAAACAATAAAACTGTGAACCAGCCACTGTACAAATTTATATATTTATAGCTTTCAGTTTTAAAAAAGGGGCAATAGATATATTGTCATTAATACCAGGAAAAGTTTTTGCATTTAATCTTAGTTGCCATTTAGTTTCTCTTAATTCCAAGGCAACTCTAATATTGCCACCCCTATTACTTTTTTCTACTTTGTCAATAATAAAAAATAAAAATCTCTTAAAATTGTGGCATGCAACCAAAAGCTGATAGAGGGCACTACTGGTCTTCCTGTTCTTAATGTCTCTTACATGCTCTGCAGTTCTGTCCCTCAATTTGCATATAGTTTTCCCAACATAGAATGCCAAGAATGTAATACAGGTTGCAATATAGACCACATTCATTGTTGTGCAAGTTCCTCTACCAGGGCACTCCAATGTGCGGGGGTAACCATCCACCGCCACATACGGCCCATCATTGATAAATTTACAATGGTTACAAGAACCACACTTGCACATTCTAGAAACATGCCTGCTACCTTTGGCCATCCCTTTCACTTCTAGGGCTTCCTTTATGTTCCTACCTTTACTATAGACAACTGTAGGTTTATCCCCCAGTCTTTGTTTGAGTTCCATGTCAAAGATTTTGTCCCAAACAGTGTTTAAAATGTTCACCAATCGGGGACAGTCATGATTATATTTCAACACCATCACTTTGTTGTTTGACATGAGTTTTCCTAGAATTGGTCATAACAGTCATAACATTTTTGTGTTTTACTCATAGACATAGTAGCAGTGAGATTGACTATTTGGACATACGTTTGAAGAAAATGGATGGCAAGTTGGTTTCCATTATTTTTATGAACCCAACTTATTCAAATGGTTTATTACATTATGAAAGTTGCCATCCCCCACACCAAAAGAGTGGAGTTGTGAAGAGCCAGATGTGTAAGCTATCTAGGTTGATTAGCCAGGATGATGATTTTGGTAAGGAAATGTACACACTTATAGGGATGTTCATGAACAAAGGTTACCCACTCAAATTGTTGCTCAAGACCAAGAAGATCTGGATGAAAAGATCTACAGTTTATTGCCCAATTTTACATTCAGAGACTGTTATGACCAATTCTAGGAAGACTCGTGTTAAACAACAAAGTGATGCTGTTGAAATATAATCATGACTGTCCCCGATTGGTGAACATTTTAAACACTGTTTGGGACAAAATCTTTGACATGGAACTCAAACAAAGACTGGGGGGGGGGGGTAAACCTACAGTTGTCTATAGTAGAGGTAGGAACATAAAGGAAGCCCTAGAAGTGAAAGGAATGGCCAAAGGTAGCAGGCATGTTTCTAGAATGTACAAGTGTGGTTCTTGTAACTACTGTAAATTTATCAATGATGGGCCGTATGTGGCGGTGGATGGTTACCCCCACACATTGGAGTGCCCTGGTAGAGGAATTTGCGCAACAATGAATGTGGTCTATATTGCAACCTGTATTACATGCTCAGCATTCTATATTGGGAAAACTATATGCAAATTGAGGGACAGAATTGCCGAGCATGTAAGAGATATTAAGAACAGGAAGACCAGTAGTGCCCTCTATCAGCTTTCGGTTGCATGCCACAATTTTAAGAGATTTTTATTTTTTATTATTGACAAAGTAGAAAAAAGTAATAGGGGTGGCAATATTAGAGTTGCTTTGGAATTAAGAGAAAATAAATGGCAACTAAGATTAAATGCAAAAACTTTTCCTGGTATTAATGACAATATATCTATTGCCCCTTTTTTAAAACTGAAAGCTATAAATATATAAATTTGCACAGTGGCTGGTTCATAGTTTTATTGTTTTAATTGGTTTGATTGTTTTTAACATTCCATGTTCTTATGGAATGTACAACACTGAATATGAATTTAAATGCTTATTTATTCATTTGTTTTATGAATGAGCTAGTTCTGACTCATTAAGTGTGATGTCATTAGATCTTTTTTGTATATATAGGAAGTGATGTATTTTTCTGTGACTGATGAAGCCTAAGATTGTGAGGTGAAAGCGCTCAGTCACCATTAAAGCACTGAACTTCGCTCCACTACTGTGCAGTTATTTCCTTATTTTTTATTTTTTGGTTCAGTGTGTTATTTTTGTGCCAGTTTCGCCCCGTGTGAGATGAATTGTTTTTTTTGGTTGGATCTTTTTGGGAGTCTGCCCTGTGGTCTGTTGCGTTTTACTCTGCTTTGTCACAGCCTACTATGGAAGTTCTTATTAAAGAACTTACAGTCGCTGTATCTAAACTGATGGCTTGTTTAGCCACTTCCTCCTCGAGCCAGCAAGAGAATGCTGTTGGGGTTCCAAATGGTGTTACTTCATCCCAGGACTTGGAGGTGTTAACGTTGCATCCCCAGGTTGTGATTGTTAGTATTTCCAATGAACTGGAAAGTGTGTCTAACCTGTCTGGATCTGCTTGGTTCACTGATTGGTTTTCTAGCCCTGTGTTTAGTTTCAACAAAGACAAACAAGACGGTGTGTTTTTAGGCACATTAAACAACCAGTTGTTATCTTTTGAGAAGCTTGGGTGGAAATGTTGTGGTCTACAACTGGACAATGCCTTCTTGATGGAATCTATTAGATTAAAACAGGTTCCAAAGAGGCTTTGGTTATTTAAACTACCGAATGGAATTTATGAGGGTACGACAGCCTACAAGGAGTTGGCAGAGCTATATAACAGCACAGGACTGGAGGTAATGCAAATTATTATAAGGGACAATAATTTGAAATTGGAAAGCATCAAAAAAGACATTGTTGTTTTGAATTCTAACATTACATCTGACTTGGTATTTCTGGAAATGAAATATAACAAAATTTTACTTGATTTTGAGAAGTATGTTAGGGACATATCTGCAAACAAACAGGTTAAAGTAAAACGGGACAGAAAACACTATTTGACTAAAAATGTATATAGTTTCAACACGCATGACAATGTAGTTGATGACAATGTTTTTAATAATGATGTTAGTATGCCTTATTGTGTGACAATTGAATTTGTTAGACCTAATACCAATGGCCTTGGTAAAAACAAGAGTATTGTTCGAAATATTACTGATGCTAGAGATGCTAGAGATGATGTTTTTTTAAAATCCCCCCCCAGAACTGAGGAGATCAGAACACCTGAGGAATCAGGCGGACCGGACTGGTTTTGGTTATCAGAACCAGTGGGGGTCCAACAAGAAAGGATGGAATGTGAGGGGGAGACAGAATTACCGTTATTGAACAAGTTTAATGTGGTAGACAGACTAAATGATGACAATGAAAGTGATAGTGAAAGCCAGGAGGGTGATAAGATTTTTAAGAATGGTGAGTTTACTTTGTATAATTTCACAAACAGACCACTGACTTCTACACATTGTGACCTTTTGAAAAAAGGCTTTTCATTTGTTCCATGTTTCAAAACTGATGTTGCCTCTTTATTATTGAATCTCAGATTATATACAAGGCAACTCAGTTTAAAGCTGTTGTTTCCACAGGACGAAGGGGGGTTTATTTCAGTGCTCAAAAGGAGCAGTACTTTTATTCCCTCCTATTATAGGAAAGTTGGGTTATTTGAATCTTTTTGCGAATTAGAATTTAGGAATCTGATCTAAGTGAATGAAGCACTGAGTGATAATCTTAGTACATATGAAAGAAAAATTTTTTGTGAGATGAGAAGTGACATAACGATTAGGTTTATGAAACCAGACAAGGGTGGGGGTGTCTTTTTGATGTCAAATTTTGACTACAGTTTGAAAATGTTTGGGATTCTCAGTGACCCCACCACGTACTCTAGGGTCTCTCGTAATGAGATGAATTATGCATATTCTAGAATTGACATTGAATTATTTGATGCTTTTTCACAGGATCTGATTAATGGTATTGAGTTGGACTTGATCTTTGGTATTCCCAAGATCCATAAGTGTGTACATTATCCACCATTTAGACCAATTGTAGCAACCAGGAGTTCAAAGACAGAACCCCTGGCTGCTTACATCGATTGTCACATCAAGCCCATCATCAACAAAACAGACCACATTATGAGAGATTCTTGGCATTGTTTAGAGATGTTACGTGACCTTTCATCAGTCAACAATGTGATTTGTTTGGCTATTGATGTGGTCACTTTGTTTTCTGTCATCCCACATGACAAAGGGATGAAAGCTTTTGAGGAATGTCTATTTGGATCAGGCATTCTCCCTAATGACAAGGTTAATTTTTTAACCAGGTTGATGGAAATCGTACTGAATAGTAATTTCCTATTTTTTGAAGGCGAGTACTATCGACAAACTACAGGTGTTGCGATGCGCACAGAATGAGCTCCACTGTTTGCAAATGTTGTTTTGCTGGAATGGGAGAAGGAAGTTGTGTTCGGATCCAGGTTTATGTCCATGATCAATAACTATCTAACATTTTTGGATGATATTTTGATTTTGTGGACTGGACCTGAGGAAGAAATCGAAGAGTTTGTCTCCTTTCTGAACACTAGTACAGATTTTTTGTCTTTTACTCATAATCATAGTATCAGTGAGATTGACTATTTGGACATACTTTTGAAGAAAAGGGATGGCAAGTTGTTTTCCACTATTTTTTAGGAAACCACCTTATTCAAATGGTTTGATACATTATGAAAGTTCCTTCCCCCACACCAAAAGTGTGGAGTTGTAAAGGGCCAGATGTGTAGGCTATCTAGGTTGATTAGCCAGGATGATGATTTTGGTAGGGAAATGTACACACTTATAGGGATGTTCATGAACAGATGTTACCCACTCAAATTGTTGCTCAAGACCAAGAAGGATGAAAAGATGTACAGTTTATTGCCCAATTTTACGTTCAGAGACTGTTATGATCAATTATAGGAAGACTCATGTGTCAAACAACAAAGTGATGGTGTTGAAATATAGTCATGACTGTCCCCGATTGGTGAACATTTTAAATACTGTTTGGGACAAAGTCTTTAACATGGAACTCAAACAAAGACTGGGGGATAAACCTACAGCTGTCTATAGTAGAAGTAGAAATATAAAGGAAGCCCTTGAAGTGAAAGGGATGACCAAAGGTAGCAGGCATGTTTCTAGAATGTGCAAGTGTGGTTCTTGTAACCATTATAAATTTATCAATGATGGGCCGTATGTGGCGGCAGATGGTTACCCCCGCACATTGGAGTGCCCTGGTAGAGGAACTTGCACAACAATGAATGTGGTCTATACTGCAACCTGTATTACATGCTCGGCATTCTATGATAAGAAAACTTTACGCAAACTGAGGGACAGAATTGCCTAGCATGTAAGAGACATTAAGAACAGGAAGACCAGTAGTGCCCTCTATCAGCTTTTGGTTGCATGCCACAATTTTAAGAGATTTTTATTTTTTATTATTGACAAAGTAGAAAAAAGTAACAGGGATGGCAATATTAGAGTTGCTTTGGAATTAAGAGAAACTAAATGGCAACTAAGATTAAAGGCAAAAATTTTTCCTGGTACTAATGACAATATATATATTGCCCTTCTTTTAAAACTGAAAGCTATAAGTATATAAATTTGCACAGTGGCTGGTTCACAGTTTTATTGCTTTAATTGGTTTGATTGTTTTTAACATTCAATGTTCTTATGGAATGTACAACACTGAATATGAATTTAACTGCTTATTTATTCATTTTTTATGAATGAACTAGTTCTGACTCATTAAGTGTGATGTCATGAGATATGTTTTGTATATATAGGAAGTGATGCATTTTTTCTGTGACTCTGATGAAGCCTAAGATTGAGAGGTGAAAGCGCTCAGTCACCATTTAAGCATTGAACTTTGCTCCACTACTGTGCGGTTATTTCCTTGTTTTTTATTTTTTTGTTTAGTGTACACCTATGTGGTAGTTTGTGGGTACTTTGTTTTTTCCATAGGGGATGACTATGCACTTTTTGGCATTTAGCTTGAGGCCATGATTTTGATGCCAGGTATGCGTCTCAGTGAGACCCTTTTGGAGGATGTCTGTGTCAGCCGGAGAGTCAGTTATAGCCCCTAGTTTGCAGTCGTCTGCGAACTTGGTCAGCCATAGTCCTCCTGTGCTTGCCTGTACCTCTGAGAAGTATATGCCGAACAGGAGGGGTCCTAGGACTGTGCCCTGGGGAACACCACTTGTAACCAGTTTAGAGTCGTTTCTAGCTCCAGCAACTCTCACTTTGTGTAGCGGAATAACTGTTGCTGTGCGCCACTCTATGGGTACGTAGCCTGGGGAGAGGCTGAATTTGAACAGTGTGTTTAGGTGAGGGGTTAGTTCGTCTTTTAGCTCGTGTAGGACGCAGCCTGGGACATCATCTGGTCCCATTGATACTGTGTTTTTGGCTTTGGAGAGGGCTGTTTTTACCTGAGTGTCTGTGATTTCAGGTACTCTACATTCTTCTGTTATGGTTATGAGCCCTTTTGGGGGTGAAGTTTGCACTGAACCTCTCTGCCAGGATGTTGGCGATATTGATCTGTTCAGTTTATTTTGTGCCATACTGCATTAACTCCGAGCAGATCTGAGCATTGCCACTTAGATTCTTGACATAGGATGCCTTGTGGTTATCTTTGGAGTCCTTGGCAATTTTCCTTTCGAAGCTTGCCTTGGATGATTTTATGAGGGATCGTAGTTTCTTGCTGATACTGATCAGGGATGTCTTCCCGTCTTGGGATTTTACTCTTTTCTGTATTAGTTTCCTCCTTTTATTGTATAACTTGTTTATGGCAGGGGTCCACCAGACTGGTTTCCTTTTCTTGGAGGAGTGAGTCTTGATTTTGCTTGGGATAGCACGATCCATGCATTCTTGTAGGTGCCCGTAGAATGCATCAGTGAAGGATTTTGCAGCTTGGATACCGTATCCTTTAGCATGGGGGCTTTGAAACTTTCCACTCGGTCTTAAGTAACGTGAAGTTTGCTTTTGAAAAGTTTTTCACTGTGGTTTCCTTGTCCGGGGGTCAGGGCAGAATGTGTTTATCCAGAGTGATTTGTTTATGGTCAGATCTAACCAGCGAGAGGTTGACCTTCGGTGTGGAACACCGGTTGCCCATGTTGGCGATGACCAGGACCAATATGTTGTCATCTCTGGTGGAGTGTTGACCAGTTGATCCAGGGCGTTTGAGTTTATAAATTCTAGGAAATGTTGGGCAAGGGAGTTAGTACTTGAGTAGTTCTCCCAGTTAATGTTTGGGTAATTGAAATTACCCAATATTAGGGTGTTTGGTAGGACCTTTATGTTTCCAAGGGTTGCTGGAAATGCAGAATGGGGGTCCTGGGACATGGTGGGTGATCTGTAGCAAGCTACAGTTTGAATTGCAGTTTTGCCCGTTGTTAGTTGCATGTGGATGATCTCTGAAGCATCGTGCTGTGCCACTAACCTGGAGGTGTGGGTATCCTTGATGAATATGGATACGCCCCTGCCTTTTGTATTTCGGTCTGGGTTCTGTGGCCGAAATGTATAGTATGAGATGTAGCCTGGTAGTGCTGGGATGCTCTCTGGAGCCTTAAACCAGGTTTCTGTTACTACACATATATTGATTTTCTTCATACTGAGGAGTGCATCGAGTGAGTGCATTTTGAGGTTTAGACTTCTGGCATTGGGTAGCATTGCCCTCAGTTTTTTGTTACTTGTGTTATTTATGGCGGTGAGTTTGTCTTTTGAGTCTTGCCTAAAAAAGGCACTATGGTGGTGGCAAGAGCCTTGGCCAGTATTCAAAAGACTAAGGGTGACAGGTGCAAGCCATCTCTAACAAAGCAGTATGGCTTGTCGAGCATGTCATCCCAGATGGACAGACACTGGATCCCCTCTGAATGACACCAGAAACTTAGCCAATTGTTGAAATTGATAATGTTTTTCTTTATACCGTGGTATCATTCTTGGTGAGGGCAGGATGTTACTCAGGGTCAGGGTAATACCGGCCTGGACTATGTTATCAGAGAGCTCTTCCATGTCTGTTTTCATGCAGTCCAGGGAGGTATGGTTCAGGTCATTCACATCAACATGGACAATGACAGAGTCATATTTGTACTTGTTCTGGAGTGATCTGAGTGCTTGTGTTATGTGGTGGATCCTGGCACCCGACAGGCAGCTAACAGTAACATTCTCCTTATTCAGCCTAGTGAGTGAGATATCAGTATGCCTGACTATAGAGTCACCTATTACTAGTGTGTTGGGTATGTTATTTTGCCTTAAGGGCTGTGATGGCGTGGCACACTGATTTTGTGAAGTATATTTTTCATGGTTTGTGTTGGGGGGGTTGGAGGTTGCTTGGATGTCTGCTTTGGAGGTATCTATTGCTTTTGCAGATTTTTATTTAGAGCCTTTGAGTATGTTTTTGTGTATTTATGTGTGTTTTTTGCCGGTGCTGGTTTAATGGGTCTGTGTGAGACTGGTGGTGTGATGCAAGTATTTCCCTTTTCTTCTTGACTGTCTGATCCAGTCTTGGGTTGAGAGTGCTTAGCCTCCAGTTTGGTTGTATAATTGCATCTCTCGCATGTATTAGTGTTTGATGGTAGGAGGAGAGGGTTGTCTGTGTACATGAGGCAGTTGTAACATTGCCTCAAAATGCCTAGATTCACCAGTTGGACTGGAGAGTACATCTGAAACTGCCCTTTGGACATGCCTGGATAGGTACAGTGAACTGTTTTACTGATTGGCTGGTAAGGTTGAATAGAGAGCCTTGTCCTTCTGTACAGTATGGGGGGGGGGTCTAGTGCTAGGGTTTATAAGTGCTTGCTATGAGTTTTGAACAAGTGCCGGGCTGGGAAATGCATGGCTTGAGTGCTTACGTTGAAAGTTTGTCTAGTTCCAAGGGAAAAATTGAAGAGGAGACTTTGTGGAGCCAGGAATAGTTATACCC
Organism: Protopterus annectens; assembly: GCF_019279795.1. NCBI lineage: Eukaryota > Metazoa > Chordata > Ceratodontiformes > Protopteridae > Protopterus > Protopterus annectens. Next base: position 100,679,706 of record NC_056751.1, on the reverse strand, counting down.
TAGCTAATTAGTGCTGCCCAGTGCGCAAAACCGGGCAAATGCAGTTTTTATAGCAAGGAAATGAAAGAAATAGAAATTAGCCCAAAATGGCCAATAAACTACTAATTTCTGGGCTGAAACCACTCTTCCAGGGACAGATAGGCTGCTCAAAGCTCCCCTCTCTCACAGATGAACAGAGAAATGTCCTTCTATCCAAGTAAGGTATGGGCAAACACAGAGATTTGTAACACAGCCCTGAATTCAGTACTAACCTGAAAACTGGACTATACTAGCTTAGAAAGGTGGGAAACAAGTATATATATATATATATATATATATATATATATATATATATATATATATATATTGTTCAGAAAATAAAGCAGATACAATAAAAAATACTTTAAATGCACAGAAAAGGATACTTATTGTTATATATCTCAGATCAGAGTTGTAGCCAATGCCCTTAGTAATAAAGTAGGAAGAAACACAAATACAGTAAAACCAGATGAATAAAGTGCATTTTTTATATATATATATATATATATATATATATATATATATATATATATATATAAATAGAAAAACTGATATAAACAAGTTACCCAGTTAACCAGAACAAAAAGCTGAAAACTGAGCCCTGTTCCAGCAGTCTTCAATCAGACAAGTTCTAACTGCACACTCCTGACATTAGGGTGCAGGGGAACCTTCTCCAAAAAAAGATGGCCTGGATCAGTGCTCACGTTATACAAACAAAGCTAGATTCAGCAGGCCTGAATCTGGTCTATGCTACAGCAACAAGGCACACCAATTTCAGAAAGAAACAGTTCAAATAACCAGGCACAATAAGCCTGTGACAAGAAATTCCCAGCTCAGAAAGGCAGAATCCAGCCTCTCCTCCCACAAGAGTGCAGACCACAATCCTTCTTAATGTAGAATAACTGGCCTGAAGCCCAAGTGCTTAAACCAGAACTAATACTCTTTTAGAATAGCAGACACTGAGCCTTCAATCAGCAATTCCAAGCTTAGAAGGATGTAAGCTACCTGTCCTGCCACAACAATGCAGACCATAAGCCTTCTTAATGTAAAACAACTGGTATGAAGTCCAAGTGCTTAAACCAAAAGACTTAGAATACTACGTCAGCACTATATTCCATCTGGTGTCCTCTCACAAGTATCTACTATCTATTTACAAACCTCAGAGATCTAACGATGTTAGTCTGTATTGTCACTGTGTTGCCAAATCATGGAATGGCATTGCAGAAGCAATCAGACTTATACCCCACTACTATTCCTTCCAGTCTAGGCTGAAAGAACATCTAACCAATAACTGGATCTGCCCATGCTCCTTGTCATCTTAGTACTCTTCTATTCCCCTTCTTCCTCACTCTTAATAGACTTTCTCTTTATATATCCTATGTCCCTTCCTGCATTACCTACTTTCTAGCCTCACTTCCCTTAATTCCTTAACCTTCTAATGTCCTTTCTTTATACTCTTACACTAACTTTATCTATCTCAGAATTTGACTGAAATTACTACCTAGTTCTCCTGCCAGAAAGATTATAGGGCTTTTATGACCTATTATTTATTCCGTTATATATTTTTCATACATCATTATGTAACATACATAGTAGGACTCTCTTCTATCTTGTATACAATGTATGGTCAGCTTTATTACTTGCCTTATATTTTTCTTATTTTGTTTTATTGTATTCACAAATTGTACTGCTTTGTTATTGTCTTAATATTTGTAGCAATTGTTCGATTTTTTAATTCTGTTTAATGTGTACTGTGGACTTTTCTCTTTGGCCTCTGCTGAAGATGGGCTCATACCCAGTCGGACTTTCCTGATAAGCAAATGTCAAATAAATAAATAGAGAAAAGTGGTGGCAGGATGTGTGTGTGTGTGTGTGTGTGTGTGTGTGTGTGTGTGTGTGTGTGTGTGTGTGTGTGTGTGTGTGTGAGTGTGTTTGTGTGTGTGTGCACATGTTGGGAGGTAGACACACATTTCACTATATATTAGCACTGTACAGACTGTGTTTACGTCCGTGGTTGTAGCACAGAATCCCTAGGGACAGAGAGGTAGATTAAGAAGCTTGCAGGCAGTGGAAGTCACAGACCTGCCTACATAAGAGCAGACTGCTTCACAGTCTTATATGTGTGTGCACAGGCAGACTTGAACCTCATTGTGCAGTCTAGGGGCTGGTTTGCATTTGATTAAATGTATTATTCAGAGACATTTACCTTAAATGTCCTTATTAGTACAATTGCTGCATTAAAAGCCCTTAAAACTGTGATGTAAACAGCCACCGCCATTGTGATGCCTGATGTGCTATCAGATATTTTCAAGAATAATAAGTGGATCACACAGAAAATATTTATATTGGTCTATAAAGGGAAGAACTGTTCTACATCTGGTGTTGTAAGGGTACGTAGGCCAGTGGCAGTCGGGGATAGTGACTGGATACTTTAAAGATTTTTTTATTGTTGGAGGAGTTGCTGTACAGCTACCTGCTGACGGGGTGGGGAGCTCAGTGAGGGTTGTGATGGATCTTTGTAGTAAATAACTAAATTGGTCTACAGATTACAAAAGTGTGGAATATCTTCTGTGGTAAGGATACACAGGCCATTAGCAGTTGGGAAGACTGGATAATTGCAGGACTCTTATTTTTTGGAGGAAGTGTTTCATATCAACCTGCTGACAGTGAAGTGGGAGCACAGGGAGGGTTACAGTAATGAATGAGAGAAGACAGCACAAATGCAGGCATCAGTAACCCACCAGATGTATGAATGAGGGGCTGTGTAAGGTGAATTGTGTCTCCCAGTAGATGTCTCAGATGGGGAGGACTGTACTGCACTGCACAAAGTCTGCATTTGTGGATAATAGTGAAACATAGTGGACTGCATGACGTATGGAAGGAACACTGGATAAGCAATACAAGCATGGGTAAGTTGATTACAGAATGCATATCACAATGCAGTATGTCCTCTTGCTACCCTTATTTGACCTCTTTGGGGATATGTCCTGTGATAATGTTCTCTGTTAGGCATGGCCAGTAATGGTGGCTCACTTTCCACATGGGTGTGTAACCAGTGCAGAATGTATTACACATATTTTGTGATTGTATTCAAGGATATTTCTAGTACCCAAAAAGTGGGAGCCTGGAGAACTGCACCAGACTTGTCTTTTCTGAATATCTTCATAAAGGTTCCCAAGTTCAAAATGCTTAAACATTTAGTGTCTTTTTGCTCTTATTCCTCCACTATGCCTTTTGGTGACTCTGGACTTCAAAGATATGTATGATCACAAAGATACCTATAATCGCATAACCATCTGGAGAGACTGAAGAAGCTATTTAAGGTTTCCTGTTTCTGGTTCACATTTTCATTTCACTTCTTTACCCTTTGGTCTTTTCACAGCTCCAACTGGTATTCACAAAATGTATAGCACCAGTAATTGCCTTTTACAGATATTATTGTATTCACAGTTTCCCTGCTAAGACAATTACCTTATTTTTGCAGACTCTTTACAAAGCTGCCAGGAATTTCTGCTTTTTATTCAGAAATATGTTTCAAAATCTAGGTTCATAGTTGTTTACTAGGCTAATGACCATAAAGACCTTTTTAAGCCTAGCCATGCATCCCAAATCTCTGACAAGTTCTGATACCCTTGATAAGTGTAAGCGTAGGCCTAGGAGATGAACCATTTACAGGTTATCTTTGTCCATTAGAGACATAGGTGTCAAACCAGGGATGAATTTCTGGTTTCCCATCCAATTGTCCAAGTTACACTTGAATTGGGTTAGGGAGGAACTCTGCTTCACATGGATGGGGAGCCTGTTCCATAGATGGGGTGGTCTCTGGGATACATACCTATCTCTCCAGCAGGTCCTGTTTATATCACAGGCAAGGTTTAAGTCTTTACAATTGGTAATTCATGTGATGTTTGTTTTGTGGATATGCAGGAGGTCCATCAGAGTGGGGTCTGACAATGCCCTGTATATCAGGCATAGATCTCCCCTCAAAAACCTGTAGTAGACAGAATACATGGACAGGGCCTTGAGGCAGTCTGCATTGGACATTTTACGTACACCTTGTATTCTTTTAGTGAGGAACCTCTGTGGATGTTCCAGTTGTTGGATATGCCTGGTTAGGTACATACCAATGGAGGCATTCTACTCAATGATAAGTCTGATGAATGCCAAATACAGTGGAACAGTGATTTCCTTGGACTTAGACTTAGATCCCATACCTTTGTTTATATAAAAGGATTTCCTCACTACTGTAGGCATGTGATGGTCAAAGGCTAGATTACTATCTATGTGTGCCCCTAAATCCCTCACTACTGTTCATCTCTAAGGGGTGTGCTGTCAGTATGATAGTTACCAGGAATGGATGACTTCCCAAAGGATACTGTTATGCATTTCTTGGCATTCAGTTTTAGTCCATGGCTCTGACACCAGTTGTTTGTCTGTGTCAGGCCCTCCTGGAGAACATTTGTGTCAGTGTGAGATTCAATGACAGCTCCTAATTTGCAATCATCTGTAAATTTCGTCAACCAGAGGACACTGACATTGGTCTTTACTTCTGAGAAGTAAATGATAAAAAGGAGCAGTCCAAGGACCGATCCTTGAGGGACTCCACTTGTGACTGGCCTCTTTGTAGACATGAACTCCCCAGTTCTAACTTCCTGGGCCCTATCTGTGAGCCAATTAGCTATCCACCAGGTGACATACTTATTTGTACCTAACCTTCCGAGTGGGGTATTATGTCAAATACCTTAGCCAGGTCAAACTAGGCAGTGTGAACAATTTTGCCCTTATCCATTGCTTTGGTGACCTTCTCAAAGAAGCCCACCAGGTTGAGTAGGCATGATCTGCTCTTGACGAAACCAAACTGGTTTGGGTCCAGTGTCTGGACGTTTACTATATCTCTGTTGCTCATCTCCATGATCATTCTTTCCATGGCTTTACATATAAGACTAGTGAGGCTTATGGGTCTGTAGTTTCCAGGGTCTGTAGATGGCCCACCTTTGTGCAGAAGGATGGCTGTTGCCTTTCTCCATTCATGAGGCACGAAGCCTGTTTGGAGGCTACAGTTAGATAGTAATTCCAGAGGCCCTGATAGGTCATGTTTCATGCTATTTAGAAGGCATCCTGATATATTGTCTGGGCCCATTGATGCAGTGTTCTTGGTCTTAGAGAGAGCATTAAGGACCTGCTCCTTAGTGATAGTAGGAGGAGTTATATTTGATGATATTTCCTGAGGGAAGGTTGAGGGAGAGAGAGAGGGATAAAGTTGGAGCTGAATTTATCAGCCAAGAGGTTTGCTATATCTTCTGGCTTAGTATAGGTGACTCAATTTACAATGAGCTCTGTACACAATTGTGTACTGCCTTTGAGGTTGTGGACATAGCTAAATAATGCTTTGTGGTTGCTTGTGGCCTGGGAGGCCAAACTTACCTCACATTTGGCTTTGGTAGACTTTAGTTGTCCTCTGAGTTGTTTGTTTAGTTTGATGAAAGTGCTTTTATCCTGCTGGCTGCTGTGCCTCCTAATGTTTGCCATGATTTTCTTCCTTATGTTATACAGCCTATTGATTTTGTGATTCCACCAGGGTGGCTTGTTGTTTGAGGTAGTTCTATACTTCTTACTGGTGGGTGCAGCTGCCTCTATGCAGCTATTAACTTGCTTGTACAGGGTTTCTGGGAATAGCTCTCCAAAGGCAGCAGTGTTCTTATGGTTTATGGGGGCTTGGCATTTTGCTAGGTTCTCACTTAATAGCAGGAGGTTAGCCTTAGAATAGTTCCTGAATATTCCAGGTTAAGCTGGGGGGTCCAGGTTTTATTTTTACTTCAAAGGAGACAATTTTGTAGTCTGACCTTACCAGGGAAGGCATTACAGTAAGGGGTGTGATGCCCGTACCCTGGCCCAGCAATCAAGGAGCCTGAATCCTCACCACTAACATCAGAGAGGGCGTCTCATTTATGAAGGAAAGGATAACAAATACACACAGTAAAGTGCAATTTCCATTAAGAGCACATCACAGTTAGTCCAGAGCCGGTTAATCCCTTGCCCTTCAGGTCCCCAATAAGAATCCCCACTGGCACAGCTATAGGGTCCAGATCTCAGCCTAGTGAGCAAGCTAAAACCTCTCGCACCCTCTCTGTCCAACCAGTGCTTCGTGTCCCTGCCCAAGTAGCTGACACACACACACAAACTCACACACTTTGAGAAGAGTTTATACAATCACACATACACTCCTGGGGAAGGCTGGCACAGATTCTCCAGCTGTGCCCCCTTTTCCCAGACTATACAGTAGTATCCTGCCACCACCCACTAATAATTATCAGCTACTCAAAGGCCCTTAAAAGGGTGTCCAATTATTACTGTGCAATATTATTATCCAATTTGGTAAGTGTGACTAAACAGTAAAGGCTTATTTGGAGTGACTTGTACAGTAATCACTATAAATATACAATGTACTCTAGAGCTTACATTATCTCTACACAAAACAGCCACAGTTGAAATGTTTTAAAATATTTAATAATAAATAATAAAAACACAAGACAATACTTCTTACTATACAGTGCTAGTCAAGACTTCAGTGATCACAGAGAAATACTTAGAATTATTCAGTAGTACAGTTTTGACATCACAGAAAAACACTTAGTCTAATCTTTCTAGTTTCTAGCTATTTCTAAAAGAAAACACAAGTCTAAGATAACTTACATAAGAAAACAGTTCTGTGAGTTGGATGGTCAAGACAAAAATCCTTAATCCTCTCTGGTTCTCTCTGTTTAAATTGAAATTGCAGTTCTGATTCACATTACATCATTCTTCACACTTTCCTGGGGTTCCCAGGCTACACATTACATCATTCTTCACACTTCCCTGGGTTCCTAGGCTAACAGAAACTGCATTTACATTCTTAACATCTCTTTTTGTTATCTTGCAGCTGGTCAGGAAGCAGAGCAATAAAATACATTTGCATGTTTAAATCTAGCAATTTAACTTTTGGTTAAAACAATAGAAAGTATGTCTTCATCTGGACGGGCTGGAGCCGACTTTAGATCAAAGGGTCACAACATGCTTTTACTTGGTCAGTAGAGAGCACTGTTGTGACATTTCTTTGCAGTTCCACATCTAACAGCAGTTTTTTCCATTTAGGAAAACAAGCCTGTGTCTTACATTGATATTTACAAATGATTGAATTATCTATAAAATTCTATCTGGCTAGGCTGGCTGCCTTCATATTTCACACCCCCCCCAGACAACTTAAGCTAGTTTTTCAAGTGGTAATCTTACTTATTAGATAAGGAAGTGTATATATTATACAATGTATAGTATTTATATAACTGGGGTGGGGTATTTATAACAGCAATGTATATACAAACTACTATCTATTATACACACACATTGCATCATTATTTTATACATATATACATTTTATACATTAATAATTTTATATAGGTATTGTTATAGAATATTAGTGTGCTTTATGCAACACAATTTTTATTTATTATTCAAAATATTACAAGTTTCTATGTTGTTGCAATTTATGGGTTTTTTTGTTTTTGTTTTAGTTTTGTTTTTCTTCTTTTTCTCCTTTTATTATTATTTGTGGTATTATATGTGAATTTTTATATTATATTTATGTTATTCCATGAAAATATACACAATATAAGTAAATGAATACACATAAATAATATGAAATTATTGCGTTTACTTAATTATAAATATTGTTTATGGATAAATTGTTCAAACAGTATATTTAATCATCAATTAATTAGATAATTGACTGGACCTGTTGTATATATAAGGGAAGCAGTAATTGATGTAGTTATTCTGATGAAGTTCGTCTTGGCGGACGAAACCCGGGTTAATCATTGTTTGTGTTTGTTGCACTGCGTTGTGTTGGCTGTACCAGTTCGTATATCTGTTTTTTACAAGAATAAATTTCCATTATTGCTGCAGACATTTGGAGAAAATTTTACAGCGTGGAATTTTTTGGTAACAGTGATAACAGTACAACCTTGTACAAGGAGGCAACGTGCAATTGCTGTGGTTTACCTCGACCGTGGAACTTCCTGGTCGTACTTTACTAGTTTGTGCTCTATCTTTGTTTTTTGTGTCAATATGGAAGACGAGGTGGTTCCGGTGGACTTCGGAGTAATACTCCAGCAAATTAATGCACAGCTGAGGGAGCATTCGGCTCTAATTCAAAAATTATTGAGCAAGAACAGTCATGACAACACCTTAAACGTCGATGATTCTCTTGGACTGCCACTAACACAGGCTACGCAGCATTCTCCAACTACGGCACAGCAAGGTAAACAACCTAATGGAGAAAATACTAGTAACACGAATAATTCAAACTGCAATATTTGGCATGAAAACTATTTTTCATTCAATACAGCGCAGAGTGCATCTCAACCACTACAAATGAAACAAAATGATGCAATGTGTGAAATGCTTAGAACATTTGAACTGAAACTATTCAAATACAAGCGAGTACAATTCGAGAATAGTTATTTGCAAAAAAACATAGATTTGCATATGGTTCCCAAAGGACTCAGGCTTTGGAAATATCCAAATGGAAGTGAAAACAATGAAAGCATGCTTGATGAGTTACATGAACTATTCAACAACACCAGAATACAAATGATGGAAATTATGATAAAATACAACAATATAAGAATAGATAACATGCTTAAGGAACTTGACATACTCAATCAAAACATCAGTCAAGATCCTACGTTTGATAGTCATTATATGAAATATACCACTATTATCAAAGATATTGACTTCAGTTGTGACATTCTATACAATAAGAAATGCAATAAAATTACAAGAGACATAAAAAGGTATGAGATAGGTGAAATTTATCCCAAATCTAAAAACAAAAATAAACATCGTGACCATGGTAACGAGAAACATGTAGAACGTACACGACGGAGAGAGGAAGTGTATGACATCACTTCCGACAATGAGGATCCGCAACAACATGGCCCCTATGAACAGAATACATACAACGTAGAAGAAGGAGTAAGGCGTTCGGAAAGGCTTCTTAATCGTGGAAACAAGCAAGTCGATGACGAATATAGAAATACGGGGGCAAGACCAAAAAGAGATTTTTTATCGGTAAACAATGCGAAAGCCGGATGGAAGAGTCGCAGATGAGGAACCCATCCGTATATCGAACTACTGTTAACGTGTACACGGCTACGGACATGGACAATTTGACTGATGTACAAACCTTGGATTTATACCAACTACACAATATACAAGGTTTGTCACAATATAACCATGAAACTTGTGAACAAGGTTTGGGACAAACAAATGTTATTGATACACTACAGTTTAATATACAACAAGTACTAAATACCAAAGATATTGTTGCGGAATATGATTTAAACCCTAGTAAAGTAAAACAACTTGATAATAGAGTTAATTACAATGATAACCCATTATCTATGGTATGTGAAATGGTACCTAGCTCATATATACCGAACGGGTATGTTTGTAATAATTGTATAGAAACAGATGGTGCAAGTGGTGATGGCAATAATGCTAATATGCAAACTAACATATATGTCAATGAACAGAATCGGTTTGTAAATGTGGATGAACAAGCACATAAGCATAGAATTGAAGAATTATTATTTGTAAATAATCTTCAGGGTGACACACAATTAGAATTAAGTCAAATGCGACAGGATGATCAAACCTTATTAGATTTGACTATACATGATTACCCTGACATAATTCACTATTCCCCTAAAGTGATGAATGGTCATTTGGATAACATAGCAGGAATTATGATCAATAATGGGGGGAATGGTAATAACATCAATTTTTTAAACGATGAAATGTTGGATAACCATACAATTAATATTCCTATCAACTTTCACATTGATTTAAATCTTGATAATTATTTGGATAAAGTTAATAAATGTATATCAATTAATAACTTTGAATCAATTGATAGAGAACCTTTAAGTAATCCAAATATAGTTACTAACACCCATGGAGATTATAAAATATTTAACTATTCTAAACATGTATTCAATAGTAAGCATGCCAATTTATTTTCACGAGGATTCAATTTTGTACCCTGTCGTAAGGGGAGATTAGTTAGTTCAATTATTAACTTAAAATTATTTAGTAGAAAATTAAATTTGAAATTATTTTTTGATGGTAGCGTACAAGACAATAGGAACAACAATATAGGAATTGATTTGAATAAACCCAGTATTTTCAACCCCCCTATGAATGATAAAATAATTACATTTGAAAAACGGGCTGAAATGGACATTAGGGAATTTTTTAAACAATATAGAACTCCTATACATAGCAATATGACTGAAAGTGATGAAGAAATATTCAAACATATATTAAATATAAAAGACATCAGAATAATGAGGCCTGATAAGGGCAGTGGTGTCGTCATAACCGATAAAGGGGATTATGTTTCTTATATGACCGCTATGCTATTGGGTAAATCTTATTCTGAAATAAGCCTAAATGAGATTAATATTGCACATAAAAGAATTGACAATTTATTGGAAGACATGTTAATGCAGGGTGAAATAACGGAGGATGAACATAAATATCTAACAAATGACTACCCGGTTATTAGTGGAATATTTGGCATACCAAAAATCCACAAAGGTCTTAATAATTTACAATTCAGACCTATAGTGGATGGGAAAAGAAACAAAACATGTTTCATTAGTCAATACTTAGACCATCATTTCAAACAGAGTATGTCCAAATTCCCATATATAACAAGGGATTCTTGGGATTTTCTTAACATGATGAATCAATTTAAAATGAAGGATGGGGATATTATGGTAACAATAGATGTATGTAATCTTTTCACATCAATACCACATGACATAGGTTTGATCTGGCTAGAAGAACAACTTTTTGAGTCTAAAACATTTGACCAGACAAAAATTAATACCTTGATTAGTCTTATGGAAATTGTACTTCATAATAATTTTCTGTATTATGAAGGGAATTATTATAAACAAATTGATGGAGTTGCAATGGGGGCAGCATGTGCCCCCATGTACGCAAATTTAATAATGACATATTGGGAGTATAATTACGTATTCAACAGTCCATTCCAAAAATACATCAAAATATGCTCCAGGTACTTGGATGATATCTTTATAATATGGGACAATGATGAAACAGCACTTAAAATATTCCTGGAATATATTAATCAAAATGTTCGATTTTTGAAATTTACACATTACATTGGCTATGAAAATATATCATATTTGGATGTGCAACTAACATTTGACAAAAACAGGGGACAATTAAAATCAAACATTCACAGAAAATCGACCTTTTCAAATTCTTATCTCCACTATGAGAGCTGGCACCCAGACCATCAAAAGAAGGGAGTTGTTAAGGGTCAGATGGTCAGGGCGGCCAGGATGATTAGTGAAGAAGGGGAATTCTATGAAGAGTTGGAATTCATGCAAAATATGTTCTTAAATAGGGGTTATCCAAAAATCTTATGTGAAACAATCAAACAAGAAGTAAAAACTAAGAGACGGGTAGGAATGTATCAAGCCATATTACTCCACAGCTTTAATAAAGACATAAGTAAAGTACAAAATGAAAATAAGAACCAGATACCCCTATATATTTCTGTTTTTGATGACTCTACTCAAATTATAAGGAAAATTATTATAAGAAATTGGAACCTATTTATTAATGATCACATGGTTGCACAAATATTTCAAGGACCAATTAAGTTTGTATATAAAAAGGATACATCTTTCAAGGAATATTTTGAGAATACTATGGAAGTACAGACACATAAAACTCATAGACCTACAGGTAATTTTAGATGTGGAAGATGTAAAACATGCAAATATATCCAGAACACACAGGATAAAATTAAAATAAATTTAAACAATATTAAAATTAAAGGGCACTTTAATTGTCATACTTCAAACGTAATATATGTAGCACTTTGTCAACATTGTAAAGCCTTTTATATAGGCAAAACAAGTAGAAAGTTTAGGAGCAGAATAAAAAAACATCTTTTGGACATAAAGCATATGAAAACTACAAATGCCCTAGTGAGACATATTCAACTATATGCTGACCATAGAATTAAATTTTGCATCATTGATCATTTATTTAATGATGCACAGGGAAAATATACAAAATTTGACTTGGACATACAGGAGCTTAGATGGCAAATTCTTCTGAATGCCCACAATTGGCCGGGACTTAATGAATATTGTACAATTAAACCTATCCTTATGAAAAATTATATCAAGGGTAAACAATGATATAATCTTTGTACGCTACCAACTTCATAAGTTAAAATCTAAATTTCAAATTTTATATTTAAAATTCAAAATCAATTTTCAATAAACAGGGAAATGTAACACACATAGGAGCAATCTATGTACATCCTTGTATAATAGAATAATTTATAAATAGATATACATAAAACCCTAGGAGTAATCAATTAAAATTCAATTAAAATAATTGGTAATCTTACTTATTAGATAAGGAAGTGTATATATTATACAATGTATAGTATTTATATAACTGGGGTGGGGTATTTATAACAGCAATGTATATACAAACTACTATCTATTATACACACACATTGCATCATTATTTTATACATATATACATTTTATACATTAATAATTTTATATAGGTATTGTTATAGAATATTAGTGTGCTTTATGCAACACAATTTTTATTTATTATTCAAAATATTACAAGTTTCTATGTTGTTGCAATTTATGGGGTTTTTTTGTTTTTGTTTTGTTTTTCTTCTTTTTCTCTTTTTATTATTATTTGTGGTATTATATGTGAATTTTTGTATTATATTTATGTTATTCCATGAAAATATACACAATATAAGTAAATGAATACACATAAATAATATGAAATTATTGCGTTTACTTAATTATAAATATTGTTTATGGATAAATTGTTCAAACAGTATATTTAATCATCAATTAATTAGATAATTGACTGGACCTGTTGTATATATAAGGGAAGCAGTAATTGATGTAGTTATTCTGATGAAGTTCGTCTTGGCGGACGAAACCCGGGTTAATCATTGTTTGTGTTTGTTGCACTGCGTTGTGTTGGCTGTACCAGTTCGTATATCTGTTTTTTACAAGAATAAATTTCCATTATTGCTGCAGACATTTGGAGAAAATTTTACAGCGTGGAATTTTTTGGTAACAGTGATAATAGTACAACCTTGTACAAGGAGGCAACGTGCAATTGCTGTGGTTTACCTCGACCGTGGAACTTCCTGGTCGTACTTTACTAGTTTGTGCTCTATCTTAGTTTTTCAAGTGACCCTTGAGAAATGCTGCTTGAGAGGGTTGGGTCTATCTGAGTATACCTCACCCCATTCCCTGTCTTGAGAGCCCATCTGCATTGGCATTGCTAACCCCACTGCGGTGCTGCACTAACATATCATATGCTTGCAATCCCAGGCTCCATCTTAGCAACTTGGCATTTTGCTGGCTGGCTCTGTTTAACCATGTTAGGAGGTTGTGATCTGTCATAACAGTGAATTTCCTTCCATACAGGTAAGGCTGAAGTTTCTGCAGTGCCCACAGAATGGCTAGACATTCATTTTCTACAGCTGCATAGCATTCCTCCCTGGGTTGGAGCCTATGGCTGAGATAAACCACTGGGTGCTCTTCTCCCACTGAAGAAATCTGGCTAAGTACAGCCCCCACCCCATGGTTTGAAGCATCCACCTGCACAACAAATTATTTGCTGTAATCTGGACTGGTTAACACAGGGGATCCTCCCAAAGCTTCTTTAAGGTTCTGGAATGCCTGCTTACATGCTGGGATTCACACTACCTTATCTGGCCTGTTCTTCCTTGTCAGGTCTGTGAATGGAGCACCTATGGTACTGTAACTGGGGATGAACTTTCTGTAGTACCCTGCTGTCCCTAAAAATGGCCTCACCTGATTTTAGTAACAGGTGCAGGCCATGCCTGAATGGCTTCCACTTTGGCAGGTTCTGGCCTTATCTTACCTTTCCCTACTCTATGTCCTAGGTAGGAGACCTCTATCATACCCACCTGACATTTGCTTGGCTTAATGGTCAACCCTGCCCCCTGTAGTCTGCCCAGCACCTCCCCCCTAAAGGAGAGATAACTATCCCAGCAGAGTGTAGCCTCCCAGACATCTCAAATGCGCAGGTGAAAGCTGCTCTCTCTAAAGCTAAAAACACAGCATCAATGGGACCGGATGGTGTCCCCGGCTGTGTGCTACACGAGCTAAATGAGGAATTAAACCCGCACATAAGGCAGCTGTTTAATCTCAGCCTTACCACAGGATACGTGCCCAAGGAGTGGCATACGGCAACTGTGGTCCCACTCCACAAAGGTGGTGCCTCTACGGACCCTGGTAATTACCGCCCCATAAGCTTAACAAGTCTAGTCTGCAAAGCTATGGAGAGGATCATAATGGAGCTCAGAAACAAAGATATAGGGGACTTGCAGACATTGGACCCGACCCAGTTTGGCTTCGTCAAGGGCAGATCATGCCTTTTGAACTTGGTTGACTTCTTCGAAACAGTCACCAAGGCCAATGATGAGGGAAAGGCAGTCCATACAGCCTACCTTGACCTTGCAAAGGCCTTCGCCACAATACCCCACTCGGGTATTGTAGAAAAAATTACCAGCTTAAATGTAAACCCATATGTCACAAGATGGGTTGCAAACTGGCTTAAGGACAGAACCCACAGGGTTAGAGTTGCTGGCGCTATGTCAGACTCCAAGCCGGTCACAAGTGGTGTCCCACAGGGCTCGGTCCTTGGCCCCCTATTGTTCGGCATCTACTTCTCAGAAGTACAGGCCAACATGGGAGGACTTTGGCTGACAAAGTTTGCAGACGACTGCAAACTGGGCGCCATAGTGGAAAGTGCATTGGACACGGATATCCTTCAGAAGGGACTCACGGAAACAGGTAGCTGGTGCCAGAGCCATGGCCTGAAGTTAAACGCCAAAAATGTATAGTCATACCCTTCGGGAAAAACAAGGTAACCCCAAGCTACCATATAGGTGGCAATCCACTAAGCACAGAAGAGGTTATCAGGGACCTGGGGACCCAGGTTGACAGTGGCCTTTCTTTTGACACTCACATTGCTAAAGTGGTTAGAAAGACCTTCTACATTGCCCACCTGATCATGAAGGGATTCACATCCAGATCTAGTGAGGTCATTGTTCCCCTGTACTCTTCACTTATCAGACCAATGATTGAGTACAATGCCCCATTCGGGATGTATCTCACCCAACATCTGCAGCAATTGGAGAGACCCCAAAAGTTCCTCACCAAAAGGATAAAGGGACTCCAAAATCTGTCATATGCTGCCTGATTG
Organism: Protopterus annectens; assembly: GCF_019279795.1. NCBI lineage: Eukaryota > Metazoa > Chordata > Ceratodontiformes > Protopteridae > Protopterus > Protopterus annectens. The sequence goes on along the minus strand of NC_056751.1, from coordinate 100,664,325 downwards.
AAGAAACTCCAGCTCTATTCAGTTGCATACCGTCTGCTCAGAGGTGACATGTGCCTGACATACAAGGCCATGTCCAACCTGGAATTAATGGACATGCTCCACCTCAAAAAATCCAAATCCACCAAAACCACTAGAGCAAGCGACTTAAACCTTAGCACGGATATAAATAGGACGTGCTGGAGGGATAGATTTATCACTCAGAGACTCCCTATGCTGTGGAATAAAATCCTGGTCCATGTGAGGCAGAGCACCTCGCTGGCTCTGTTCAAGAGAAATCTTGACCTGTGGATGGGAGATCGTAGGTTTATCCCGGAAATCATCTCTGTGTCACTGCTGGACAGAGGCACAACAAACTAATGGGCACAGTATTTTTTATATAAGGGGTGGCGTAAGCCACAAAAATTTGGGCTAGGCTTATAAATGCCTTAGGGCAGATAGCCTAGTATAAACCTATGAACCTATGAACCTATGAAGGTGCTCTGGCCAGGAATGGTTGTAGATGGAACTATCATCCAGGTAAGCAAGGGCAAACCCTCCTGCTCCTGCTAGGATACAATCTTCCAGCCTTTGGAAAGTCGCTGGGGCATTCTTCATTCCAAAAGGCATCTTTGTGAACTCATACATGCCAAAAGGAGTCACAAAGGCTGACTTCGTTTTAGCACTTGGAGTCAAGGGCACCTGCCAGTAACCCTTGGTAAGATCAATGGTTGTAAGATACTTATCCCACCCAGCTGGTCTAGGTCCTCATCTGTCCTAGGCATGGGGTAAGCATCCAACTCTTGTGACTATTTAATTTGCTGTAGTCCACACAGAACCTGGTGCTGCCATCCTTCTTTGGCACCGGCACCACTGGGGAGGCCCAGTGACTGTTGGACTCTTGAATCATCTCTAGTTTCAACATCTCCTGTACCTCCCCCTTCAGAGTCTATTTGACTCTCTCATGCACTCTATAAGGGGCCTGCCTAATAGGCATTTGGGGTCCTGTATCCACCCGGTACTGCCCGAGGTGGGTGCACCCTGGTTTCCCAGTGAACATGTCCCCGAATTCCTGCAACACTGCTTGGATTTCTTGAACCTGGGTAGGAGATAGCTGCTGCGACATTGCTACCCCTTCCACTTAGGTGTCAGCCCGAGCCTCACTGAGGAGATCAGTCCACAGATCTCCCTCAGACTCCTCTTGCAATCCACTGCAAATGCTCAGCACAAGGGCCTTCCTATCATGGTAAGATTTCATCATGTTATCATGGTACAAATTGTGCCCCTGCCTTCTGCCTAGCAGTTCCACCATGTAAAAAACCAAAAAGAATACAGACTGCACCGATTGCTGATCTGAAGTAGGAGATTCATTTGTCTGCAACCTGTGGGTTATGGATCCGATATCGGATCCGAACCGGCATGGTTTACCAGCTATGGATCCAAGCTCTCAGCTCCTCCCCTCACCCATAATGCCCTGCTCTACCCTCATGACCTCAGATCTCGTTTGCCGCGCATGGTGACCGGATTGCTTCTCAAGCTCTCAAGCTAAGTGCTAATTTTAGTGTTAAATTTTCAAAATTTAATAGATTTTTTGGGGGTTTTTGTGTGAAAGTGTAGGTTCCCCTTTGACATATTTACTTTTTAGAGTTAATCTAAAGTTATATCCCTCCCCTCGCTGTTGGCGTAGTGTGTGTGTGTGTTGGGCCTGTGAGTGTATTTGTGTGTTTTAGTTACTTTAGTTTTAGTAACTACTGTGATAGTTTGGGATGGCAGAGCAACCCAAATCTATCTTTTCTAAATGCTCCGAGTGTGGCCATAAGCTTTCCCCAGCTGATGGCCACACTCGGTGTGTTAGATGCCTGGGGGTTGAACACCTCACATCTGGTTGTTCCATTTGTGCAGGGTTCAACCCCAGGGCATTGAAGGAGCGGAGGTCCAAGCTTGTTTTGGCGGGCCTTTTACCGCCGGACTCGGCTCCGACCTCTGCTCCTTCGGGAGTAACCGTGCCTACGGTTATTCCTTCTGGCACCCTCCTCCTCCTGGGACTCAACCTCCCGTTTCTGGTTCGGAGGAGAGGGATGCTAACAAAAGGGACCGGAGGGAGAAGCACCATAAGCGGCGGGCTGAGACCTCTGTTTCGGCCCCGCCAGCCAAGCGGGCTTCTCCCGCCCTGTCGGCTCCATTGTCGGCTCGGTCTCCTCCTTCTCGGCCCGGTCTCCAGTGTGTTTTCACCGGGACCTGAGGAGGAGGAGACCCGATCTCCGTCGAGGCTATCGAGGAGGCACTCCAGGCCTACCTCGGTAGCCTCGTCGAGGTCTACGTATAGCCTTTCTGATGCTGATCTGGACCGGATGATGAGAAGGTTCATCCAGGCCCAGATGCAGATGGGAGTGCTCTTGCCTCCCCTCTGGGGAGTTCAACACCCTTTTCAAACCGATTGCTCCTTCTCCGACCCGCTATCTGGGTTCGAGCAGCTGGAGCCGAGCAGCCGAGCGGGGTGGGTCGGCACCGATAGTACTTTGTACTTCGGATCCGACCCTGCCCTCGAGTGCATCGGATCCGACCTCTCGGAGCCTGGATCCGAGCCTCGGATCCGGGGGGATCAGTGCTCCTTCGGCGCCGTCTGTGTCGGAGCACACTGTCCCTTCGGATCCGGCGCCGGCGCCGGCTCCGATCCACTCTTCGGATCCGAGGGGGAGCCGATTGTCGGATCCTTTGGTCGAGGTCGGCTCCCCTTCGGCGTTTGATGTAGTGGAGAGGGCCCTGTTGAGGGTCTCCGGACCCCCGGCACTTGTTTCGGCTCTGTCCCGCGCTCCCTCTGCACTGGGCCAGGCTTCCACCATCCGGCCCTTGGGACAGCCCGCTTCTGTGCCCCAAGCTGCTCCAATGGAACAGATTGCTGCTTGCGAGGAGTCCTCTGACAGCCCCCCAGAGGATGTTCCTCGCAAGCATACGTGCAAGAGGAGGCACATTGACTCCCCCGAGTCTCTCACGGAAGACACGGACTTGGAGGAAGGGGAAGGCTCCCCACGGTCACCCCCCGAGGATGTCTCATTTGGGGACATCATGGAAATGCTCCGTATAAGGGGGGGGTGGTCTGCCCCCAAGTCTTCCTCGGACGAGTCCGTGTTCTTGGAGGCATTTGAAGCGGGCCCGTCTACCTCTTGGGTGTCCCTTCCTGCCGACCCCCTGGTGGACCTCATTACCACCAGGGCGTGGAAGGAACCGGACACCGTGGAGCCAATTCCTAAGAGGCCCGATAGGATCCTCAGCCCACCGTCCGACCGTGCCCATTGGAGTAAGGGGCCTCCGGTAGATGCCATGTTGACGGCGGCGGCCACCAAGAGGGAACTTGCTCAGGAGAGTCCCTCAGTCCATCCCCGAGCAAGGAGTCTCGGATGATGGACCGCTTGGGGAAGCGGATGTTTAGTTCAGCGACCTTCTCGGTAAGGGCGCTGAACTACCTGGCACACGTCATTAGGATGCAGCGAGATCTCATTAAAGAATACGCTGCATCTCCCCCAGAGTCCATGTCGGAGGAGGACAGGGTGCTGCACTCCACCCGCATGGCCACTCTTAGATCAGTTACTAATACCTCTATGCGGCTACTCTCCCACGCTACGGAAGGCGCCGCTAAAGCCGCAGGGACAGGCCTAGTCACTAGACGTCAGGCCTGGCTCCGTCACTGCGATTTTTCTGAGCCCTTCAAAGCGTCGTTTGCGAACGCCCCCTTTGATGGTTCTGCCCTCTTTGGCAAAACCGTTCGCGAAACCTTGACCCAGAGCGAGAAGGACGGGAAGACGCTGTCTGCCATCAGAATCCGCTTCTCTGCACCCCAGAGGCCCTACTCTAGGAACCAAAAGGGTCAGAAGAAGATGTGGTTCGGGAAGTCGCAGCAGTCCCAGCCTGCTCAGGACAACCAGTCCTTCCGTGGCAGAGGAGGACAGGGAGGACGCCACCCTAGAGGCAGAGGGGCTCCCAGAAACTTTGGGTCCAGAGAACCTTTCTCTGAACGGCCCGCGCAGCAACCCTGAGGGGTTGCCCGGCTGCTCCACTCTGGAGGCAGTCGGGGGACGTTTTTCGGGGCACCTAGCGGCATGGGAGTCCATAACATCAGACCGCTGGGTTCTCCAAATCATATCCAGAGGATACCGCATCCCTTTTCTTCACTTTCCAAAGTTGAAGTCCCTCCCAGACGTTCCACCCGGTCAACAGGAGGCCGCTTTGGCAGAAATTGGCCATCTGCTAAAGAAAAGAGCCATCCAGCCCATCCCCCCAGACCAGATCGGATCAGGGTTCTACTCCAGGTTCTTTTTAGTGCCAAAGAAGACGGGGGAACTAAGACCAATTCTAGACCTTTCTCTCTTGAATCTGGCAGTCCCCAAGGAAAAATTCCGAATGGTCACTCTGCAATCTATTCTCCCCCTTCTGGGAGAAAATCACTGGATGTGGTCTATAGACCTCAAAGATGCGTACTACCACATCCTGATGGACAGGCGCTCCAGGAGGTTCCTCCGCTTCCGGCTGGGAGCCAGTCACTACCAGTTCCGGGTCCTTCCCTTTGGTCTCACCACAGCCCCCAGGGTGTTCACCAAAGTATTAGCAGTGGTAGCGGCCCACCTGAGGCTTCAGGGGGTGCAGGTCTTTCCCTACTTGGACGACTGGCTTCTCACCGCCCCAACAAGGCATCTACTATTATTGGCGCGAGACTCCTTTCTCCATCTTGCTCCCTTTCTGGGCATTACAATAAATACAAAGAAATCCAACCTGGTGCCCACACAGCTCTTAGATTTTATAGGGGCCAGGCTAGACACAAGGAGTTTACGAGCCTTCCTCACTGCAGACAGAGTTCAAAATCTGCAGCTCCAGGTGCGGGCCATTCTCCACTCAAGTTCTGTTCCGGCGGAGTTGGTCCTGAGGGCTCTAGGGTCCATGGCGTCTGCTATAGCACTTCTTCCTCTTGCCAGGCTCAATATGCGCATCCTCCAGTGGACTCTCTTAGTACAGTGGTCATACCTTGCTCTCCCTATGCATCATCCCATTGCGATCAGCAAGGCTTGCAAGCGGTCCCTCCTGTGGTGGCTTCACTCTCCAGATCTCCACGGAGGCCGCCCATTTTGTGCTTCTCCCCCCTCGCCACGGTGACCACGGACGCCTCCCGCCTCGGGTGGGGGGGGGCATTTTGCGGGCCGGACCGTCCAAGGCACGTGGAACGATACAGAGACCTTACTGCATATCAATGTTCTAGAGATGAGAGCAGTGCTCTTAGCGTTGCTAGCACTTCAGGACTTTCTTCCCTTGGGAACAATTGCGTTTCAATCGGACAACATGTCTGTCGTCTGGTACATCAACAAGCAAGGGGAAACAAGGTCTTACCCCCTTTGTCGAGAAGCCATGAGAGTTTGGGAATGGGCAATCTCCACCAACCGCTTTCTAATAGCAACGCACATTCCGGGTCGGTCCAACATCCTGGCGGACAAGCTCAGTCGCACCATTCTGACCCCTTACGAGTGGTCTCTCAATTTTCAAGTAGCGGAACGCATATTCGCATGGTGGGGAACTCCTTCATGCGATCTTTTTGCCTCTCCCTCAAACACCAAGTGCGACAGTTTTTTTGCTCTGATACCCCCTCCAGGAGGTTCCCAAGAGATGCTCTGGTGCATGCTTGGCCACCCGGTCTCCTTTACGCTTATCCACCCTTGCCTCTGATGCTCCAAGTTCTTCAGAAAGCCTCTCGGGTGGGTTGCAGAATGATTCTCATTGCTCCATTTTGGCCTCGACAGATCTGGTTCCCCTTTCTAAGGTCTCACTCGGTGAATCCTCCTTGGATTCTAGATCCCATTCCGGATCTGATATCCCATCCATCCTGCATACCTCCTCCGAACCTGGACAACCTGAAGCTGACTGCTTGGCTGCTCCAGTTCCACTCTTGATCAGGACTCCCGGTATTTCGTCACCTGTTAAGGCAATACTGGTGGCAGCTCATAAGCTGTCCACTAGGAAAGTCTACCGCAGCAAGTGGAAACGGTTTTCTTTGTGGGCGGAGCGGCAAGGCCTAAATCCCTTCACGGTTCCTCTCCCCTTAGTGCTTGACTTTCTAACCACTCTTTTTAACGATGGTGCCAGCAGTTCCACAGTCAAAGTACAACTGGCGGCAATTTCTCATTATCACATTGGCCATGACTCTAATCCTTTTATGTCAGCCAAGTTGTGTAAAATTTTCCTTAAAGGTACTTTTCTTCTCAGGCCCCCTGTAAAACAAGCGGTTACTCCTTGGGACCTCTCTTTGGTTCTCCAGGCCTTGACCGCCCCCCTTTCGAACCAGCGGCTACGGTGGATCTCAAATTCTTGTCTTTCAAGACAGCCTTTTTGGTAGCCATTACATCGGCCAAGAGAGTTTCAGAGCTTCAAGCATTATCAGCTAAACCTCCTTATTTGGTATTTCATCCGGACCGTGTTTACCTCAGGACCAACCCGTCCTTTCTTCCTAAAGTTGCTTCTGAAGCAAACATTAATCAGTCCATTAACCTCCCTGTTTTCTTCCCTAAGTATGAAAACAAAGGTGAATACAAGCTTCACTCATTAGATGTTCACAGGCAACTTAGATTTTATCTAAACAGAACGGCTGGTCATAGGCAATCCGACCAGTTGTTTATTTCCTTTGCTAAATTTAATTTGGGCAAGCCAATTTCTAAAGTTTCTCTGTCTCGCTGGATTTCACAGTGCATCTTATTGGCTTATCAAGCTTCAGGAAGGCCCGCACCGGAGGGTGTACATGCCCATTCAACCCGGTCAGTATCTACCTCGGCAGCCTTCAAGGCTAGGATTCCTCTAGATGATATTTGTGCAGCAGCCACGTGGGCTTCATCTCATACTTTTATTTCCCACTATAAGTTGGACCTTGCATCTAGGGTAGAGCATCATTTGGCTCGGTGCTCCGAAATATCCTTCCATGATGGCCGCCCAAGATTCAGGTAGCTGGGGACTCTGTCCCACAGGTTGCAGACAATGAATCTCCTACTTCAGATTTAGAAGTTATGTACTCACCATAACGTTCCATCTGAGTAGGTGTATTCATTTGTCTGCAACCATCCCGCCCTCCTATCCCCCTGGCCTTTCAGTTTCCTGCATATTATCTGTTACCCTTTTCAGGGTGTTTTTGCTGTTGGCAAACTCGATCTGAGGTCATGAGGGTAGAGCAGGGCATTATGGGTGAGGGGAGGAGCTGAGAGCTTGGATCCATAGCTGGTAAACCATGCCGGTTCGGATCCGATATCGGATCCATAACCCACAGGTTGCAGACAAATGAATACACCTACTCAGATGGAACGTTATGGTGAGTACATAACTTCTAATTTATTAACAAAGCTCACAACAAGCTCCACCATGTAGTTAACATCACTTACCTTTCTTACCACCTTGTAGAGTCCCTCCCAAGCTGCTTGCAGCTTGTTGTGTCTGGCAGGAATGAGAACCATTACCTGCTGCCCAACAGCATACTCTCTAGCTCGAGCATTCTTGTCATACCACACCTTTTTCTGTTGTAGGGCTTCTGTCAAGCCCATGAGTTCCCTGAGCCTTGTCCTGAGGTTTAGGACGTATGCCGCAACAGATTCCTTGTGAGACTTGCACTCACCTTCCCACTCACCTCAAATTAAATCTAGAGGTCCCCTCACCCTATGCCCATACAGCAACTCAAAGGGTGAAAAACCTGTGGATTCCTGGGGAACCTCTCTGTAAGCAAACACAAATGGGGTAGATATTTGTCCCACTCCCTCTTAAACGGATCTGCAAATGCCCATAGCATGGACTTGATTGTAGAGTTTAACCTCTCAACAAGACCATTAGTCTGGGGATGATAAGGGGTGGTCTTCATGTGCTTCACCCCACAGGACTTCCACAGACAAGCCAGCAGGTCTGACATGAAATTGGCACCTCTGTCAGTCAGTATTTCTTTTGGGATACCTACCCTGCTGAAACTCTCTGACAAAGCATTTGCCACCTTCTCTGCCTCAATGGAGGACAAAGCCACCGCCTCAGGGTATCGTGCAGCATAATGCACTACCACTAGGATATACTTTTTCCCTGTGGAACTAGGGGTACTCAGAGGATCCACAATATCAATAGCTACCCTCTAAAATGGCTCCTCAATCACAGGCAAAGGCATCAAAGGAGCTCTCACCTTGTCTCCTGCCTTGCCTACCTTTTGGCACTGCTTACAGGTCCTGCAGTACCCTGTTACATCTCTGGAAATTCCAGGCCAATAGAAGTTCTGCATAATACGCCTCTTTGTACGTTTTATGCTCATATGACCTGCAAAGGGAATATCATGGGCTATGGCTAGAAGTGCCAGACGGTAGGCTTTAGGCACTACCAACTGCTGTACTCTCTCACCTTCTAGCCCTCCCTCAGGGGTCCACTCTCTGTATAGTAACCCTTTGTCCCAGTTTACAGATTCTCCCTTTCCTTGAGAATCAGGTGCCTCCCCTAGCTACCCGCCTCAGGCCTTGCAATGTAGTGTGTGAGAGCTTAGCCTGTCTTAACTCTCTCCTTGTAACCCTTCCCAGCTCCCCTTCCACAGGAAGTCTGGTATCCTCTGACAGTGGTGCATCACTGTTAGCCTGGGTACTGCTACTCACCTCTACCTTTGCAGTCACTGTGTTCAAGGGACCATCAGTACCCCCAAGCAGCTGTGGCTCACATTCAGTCTCACTGCTACAGGGTAGCTCCCTCCCTGAAGTAACCACCTCACCAGTCCTGGCTGCAAGTATGCAGTCTGTCTGTGTTTTCCCCAGGCTACCAGACCCACATGCTTGTCTCCTAGCCTGACTGCGTGTAACTGCATAAGCAGATGGTACTGCCTCATCCAAATCCTTCCCTATCAGGACATCTGCAGGATGGTAGTTTAGTACCCCTGTGTCTAAAGACAACCTACTACTGGCATTTTGTCTTTCCCATTTACTGGCTCCCTCACCTTTTGTTCCCCACCTTGCCTCTGTGGACACCTGTATGCCACATGGCCCCACTGGTTGCATTCAAAACATTTAGCCCTAGCTCCTGAGTGTGTACCTGGACTATTGGCTTTCCCTGCTACTGGCAGATTCTGTTGGGGCAGTCTGTGCTGCCCACCATGGATTCCTTTAGACCCATGAGCAGTGCTGGGGGTCCCCTTCCTGTGCAGGACTGCCCTGCTTGCCAAGTATAGGTCTCCCTTCTTCCCCAATTCATCTGAAGTAGCACGTTGTCTATCAGCTAACCAGATCCTCATGTCCTCAGGCAAAGTGCTAAGGACTTGTTCCCTCACCAAAAGGTCTGCCAGCCCTTCAAAAGTGGTGACCTGACATCCACTCACCCACCTCTGGAAATAAGTGCTCAGTTCAGCAACATATTCACACACACTTTCATCTGCCTTGCATCTATGCTTGTTTGACCAGCCTTGAAGTATGTTTATTTTTGATGTGAATAGAGACACATCCACCTTTAGTCCCTGCCTGTGAAGTAGCTGGCCTAAATGTATGGAAGGCATTATGACCTTACACTGTTGGTGTGCTCTTGCGGCTTTAAACCATGTCTGAGTGACCCCACAGACACCTCAGTCTGGAGAACTCATCTTTTATTCCTTCTTCCAGGATGACATTTTTAGGTTATCTTCTAGACATATCCCTAATGATGGTTTATCTAGCACTAGAAAAAAAAACATTTTATTATCTTCAGTTCTTGCAGTTTTCTCATCAAATATGTAATACAGCAAGAGACTATCTCAGGATTTTGGGATGCATGGTTTATGCTATCCTGATACTTCTGCTAGCCATACTACATACGAGGATGATGCAATTTCTCAATACATTATGGATTTAGTATTAACATTCTGTATCTTTTCCAATCCCAGTGCTGAACTTTGTCAGGAAAGAACTGTTTTGGTGGGCAGTGCAGTATACTGAATCCTAGTCTCCCAATATGCCCTCTATCCTCTTCACAATCTGTGCCCAAGAATGCATCAGACTTTGCATAGGGAGTAGTCTCCAAGGGGATTCAAAGTACAAGAAATGCAGCCCTAACAACTTCAGAAAAAACGTATAAATAAATAATTGATGGCCTTGATTGAATACTTTAAACCATTTATGGACTTCAGGACTTCTGTTAGCAATAAGTGATAACATCACTGTGATGTGGTATATAAACAAACAAGTGGAGATCAGGTCTTACCCCCAGTGCAGACTAGCCATGATAGCCTGGGAAATAATAGCTCAGCACTGTCTATCCCATCAGGGTACATGCACTTCGTCAGAGCAGAACAGATTGGTGGACAACTTGAGCAGATCCAGGGCAGACACTCATGAATGGAAGCTATACCCTGGAGTCTTAAAAGAGATTAAGTACTTGTGGGAACTCTGCAGATAGATCTGTTTACCACCATTTACAACAGACATATCCAGTGTTGTCATTTCCGTCTGACTCAATGTATGCGTTATCGGATCTGACCAGATCCAACTTCATCTTCTTTTTTCAAGCTCTTGGATCTAGGGCTCAGGCATCTTGTCCCTACAATATCTCAAATTTTGTTTGCTGGCTGTATGGTCAAGATTTGATCTGCACGGCTACAGCATTCACCCCCAGATAAGTTCAAGTTTTTTGTCAGGTCTTATATTTTTCTTATAAGTAACTCACAGATTCTCTAGTAAGCTATTCTCCGTGTTTTCTAGGTACATTGTGTAATTTTTCTTCGGAAAACTTTACCCTCAGCAAAGTTCTGTCATTCCTGCTTTTTCCCTACCTAAAAAAGTACAAAAACATTGTCTACTGTTTCATTGGTTTCCTAACTAGATTTTTTTGGCATATTTTACTGCCACTTTCTACTAGACAGTGTATCTAGTGGTTTCTATATAACATTGTTATTTGGCATTTGTAATTGTGTATGCATTTCTTCTACTTTCTTCTTTTAAAATGTCTGACAAGGTCTCTGGCTTCAAAAAGTGTAGTGCCTGTCATCACAAGATCCCCAACCCCATCGCCAAGACCCACACAGTTTGTGGTGCCTACTATTTGAGGACAGAACATTTAAATGTTAACTGTGAGTTATGTGCCTCTCTCAGGGCCAGAGCTTTTGTGGATAGAAGCATTAAGCTTGTCCTCAAGGATCTTCTCCTTGTCCAAGTGGAAGACTCGACCCTTTTGGTGTCTGCTTCAGCTTCTCCCTCTTCTAAGAAATTGTATAGATCTAAGTCTACTAAGAAAAAAAGAGAGAGAGGAGTAAAGAGAAAGAAAAGGAAAAAGAAAAAAAGAAGCAAAAAGAATGACTTAGAAGGAGATTTGCAGCTCCATCTCCCAAGCTGGACCTGTCCCAGGGATCCTAGGCTGTTGGATCCATCAGGATTGGAGCAAGTTTGGGTTAAAATACCATTTCTAGCATGCTATTTCTTTCCACAGTGAGCCAGTTCTTTGTTTCACTCCCTTATACTCCCTGAAGGAGATCAATCTCCCAGACCACCTTCCGTGGCTTCTTCATACAGGTCCTTTCATTCATCAAGAAGCCTTTCTGTGGCCGGCATTGATAGAATCATGAGGAAATTTCTTCACATGTAGATTCAGATGGGGGTCCTCATGGCATCTCCTCTACCAGCATCTCCAGGTTTAGTCCAGTCAACTTTCTTCTTGGTTACTCCTTCTACAGTCTAATCTTTGGATCTGGCGTCTACAACTCTGGGTGAAGCTTTTGAGAGAGCCTTGCTGGAGCTAGGAGAGGGGCTTTTGTTTCGACTCTGTCAGTGCCCCTTACCCTTTCATCTCTGGTGCCATGAGATCACAAACAAGTCTCTGAATCGAGAGGCTGGGGCCAAGGGACAAGGGTTGAGTTTGACTCTGAAGTTATTTGAGACATCTGTACATGTGGGTACTTTGGCCTTAGACAGCTTGGCTCCAATGTGGGTTTCAGAGCTGAGCTGGGTCAGGGCCAGGGATGTTCATTCCATATGGCCTTCAAGTCCTGGGAGGTCATATTTGGCATGGATCTTGGCTTCAGTGTTTGAAATATTTGAAAGGGTCCTCTCCAGATCTAGAGAGGAGATTCCTCACACACACTTGGCACCATTCTGACTCCCTCTGGATCCTGCAGTACCTGCCACACATCCTATCTATAAAGGACAGACAACCTCAGCCTTTAGTATACTTTCTTGATGAGTTCCCATTTTGATTCTAATTCTGAACCATCTCTGGAGCACCCCACCAAAGAAAGTCACAGAAAACAACCTTGCAAAAGGAGGCATGTAGACTCCTGTCAGGAGTCATTCACTGAAGATGTCATCTCCAAGGAAGAAGAGGAATATCCTAGGTACCACTGGAAGACATCTCCTTTGGAGAGATCATAGAAATGATGAAACAGAGGGTGGTTGGTCATCCAAAGCTCCATCCCAGGAGGAGTCAGTATTTCTCAAGGCTTTTGAGGCTGGTTTATCTTCTGCCTGGGTTGTCCTGCCCACTGATGAACTCATCAATTTAGTTTCGCAGTGGGCTAGGAAGGAGCCTGACATGGAAGAGCCAGTCCCCAGATAACCTGATAAAATTCTTGTGCCCCCTAGAACCAGGCCATATTGGAGCAAGTGTCTCCAGTATATGTTATGGTGGTAGCAGCAGCCACTAAGAAAGAGCTTTCCAAGGAGAACCCCTTAGTCCACCCCCTCAAATGGACTTATGCTTCAGCAATGTTTGCTGTTCGCATGCTGAACTACCTGAGTTACATGACATAATTTCAGAGGGATTTAAATAGGGAACTTTCCAACTCCTTCTCTTGTAATTTGTCTGCAGGCATTCTGAAAACTGTAGAATCACAGCTACCTACCCTACAATCCATGTCTAATGATTCCATGCACCTTCTTTTCAACTAGGCAGATGGCATTGCAATAGCAACAGGCACTAGCATTACTATTATTTGGCATGCCTAGATGTGTCTCTGTGATTTTGCTGAGATCGTTAAGACATCCTTTATTAAAACTGTTTGGACCCAAGTTAAAAGACCTGCTCACCATAAGCGAGCAGAATGCCAAGAGTCCATCTGCTGTAGTCATACGTCCCCCCCCCAAGGACTTTTTCCCAGAAGCAGAAAGGTGGGAAAAAACTTAGGAATCTGATGTTGTTTTTTCCATCCGTTCCTTAATGGCTGGGTACTTGGATCCAACTTGGATCTGACTATGGCCACTTCTAAAGTTTGGATTCAGTGCTTAGGCTCCTCCCCTTACCCAAAATCCTTCCACCATGAGCAAGTTATCTTAGATCTCATTTGCCACAGAATGCTTCAGATGTGGTCCTTCATGCCTACAGTGCCATGTCCCAGAACAGTAAGTTTGTAGCACACATATATAAGTACCATGCACTGTAGACTTTTATTGCATTTCCCAAGCATTTATAGATGCAGAAATGTGCACAGTATCACAGGTGTGCCTCATTAAATCAATAAATTAAAAAAATACTGTTCCCATTTGAATTTTTAATAAAAAATGCACTTTTCCTCATTGGCATACAGGGGAAAAATAGTACATTTCAAATACCTTGTTCTCTGAAATCTCTGATCATTCCATGACAGTGTGCAGATCACATGGCATTCTACAGCATAACTCCCATAATGTTAGGCTTTTTTTTTTTATATTTAACTTAAAAATAATAAAATAAAAAGGTATGTCTTCTCCTTCCTCTTATGCCATCTGCTAGAACAAGGAAATGGCAGACATCTGATGGACCTTTCCAACCAATCAGATGTCTGACTGTTTTGAATAGAGTCGTGCTGACTGCTTTCTCAGCCCGTAGGTTCCTGCGTTACTTTTAGCATTGGAACACTGCTAACATCTATATCTATATCTATATATATATATATATATATATATATATATATATATATATATATATATATATATATGTATATATGTATGTATATATATATATATATATATATCTATGGATCTAGGACTGTTGAACGAAAGTTCAACAGTCTGAATCCACTATCACCGAACACACTTTAATGAAAGCGCTTTCACTGAAAAAGTGCTTTCGCTGAAGTATGTTAAAAAAAACTAACAAAAAAAACATTAAATCTACTTTTACTCAGGGGGGGCAAGTCCCCCCTGCACCCCCCCCTACTTTAATATTCTCACTCCAAGATCACACTACAGTGGGGAAAAGAGAATTTTCCCTTATCCGCACAGTAGTACAACTGGCACAACAGGCATACTTATGTGAAAATGCTGCTTCGGTAAAAAGCATTTTCGCGTAAGTATGCCCGCCCATTCGTGATTCGGTAAAAAAGTGCATTTGTGCACGAGTCCTAGACCCATGTATATATATATATATATATATATATATATATATATATATATATGTAATTAATACTAGGAAGGGAGCACCTTGCATTCTGGGGAAACGGGAGCACCTCCATCTGTTACCCAAAGCCTGTAGATACAAGATGGTAAGATTCCGGGGAGCTGCTTTTTCCTTTTTTTTCTTCTTCTTCTTTCTGTATTGCAACAGATAGTACAAGCTGAATTCTTGACAAAGTCATAAATAATGGTCAGATGAAGGGCTAAATGTTACCCAACCATTTTTTTTCACTGTATTTTACGTGCCATGTTTTGTTTAAAAAAAAAAACCCACATTTTTTTCCCTGGAAATCGTTACATTCCACAAAGTCACTTTTTTTCCCGAAACACCTTTATTGAATTATCACTTGTGACTTAGATAAATTTGCATTCATGTAAAAGTAATTACACTGTAATTAACACAGCAAACATTTCACTTCACATATATTGCTGTGGGTCCCTATCAAATGATAAAAGCTCATTTGATAGAAACTCATTTCACTGACACCATAAGATAGAAAGCTCAAAACACTGAAAACTCATTTGACTGAAACTCAAAACACTGAAAATAATATATGCCTTTTTCCCCATGGTAGTGTGATCCTGGATTAGTATATATAGTTAGGGGGGGGTGTGAGGGGCGTAGCCCCAACATAGTTTATGTAAATATTGTTTTCTCCAAACAGTTATTCATTGTAGTTATAAGTATCTATGTGTAGGGTTTAAAATGTATGAAGTATGTGGGGGGCTACGCCCCCACCCCCCAACTATATATACTAACTCCAGGATCGCACTACCATGGGGAAAAGGGCATATAGCATTTTCAGTGTTTTGAGTTTCAGTCAAATGAGTTTTCAGTGTTTTGAGCTTTCTATGTTTTGGTTTAAGCCAGATGATTTTCCTTCAAATGAGTTTTCTATCATTTGATAGAGACCCATTGCTATATATCATATAACCTAATCAACCTTACATAAATTATTAAATTCCTGCCTTTTTTAAAAAAGAAACATCTTTATTGAACAATCACGTATGCCATAGGCAATCATACATTTATACAAATGAAAACAAACCATTCCAACACAATCCCAGTTGCAAGCATTTTACATCACAAACTATACTGACACACTCCCATTTGCAAACATTATACATAACTTATAATCTACCCAGTATTTTTCAGTCAAACATTACGTAGCTCATTTGAGTCTTGCCGCCTTTTAAACCTCATTCCTCCCTTGTATGTATTGCTCCCAGAATTCCCATTTTTTCCTATGTAGTTTGCTCCTACCCTTTTCTGAAGATCTTAATTCCTGTTGTTTTATCTGTGTTAATATATTCACTTCTTCTAGTATAGTTGGTTTAGATTTTGATTTCCATTTTCTACAAATTGCTTTTTTGGCAGACACCATTATTAGACACAGCAAAGCCTTACCATGCCTATGCAATTCTGATTCTGTATCTTAGCTCAGAAAAATCATCTTCCTCATCAGACCAATATGCCCACCCAGCATCTCGACAGTACATCCCGCAGGGAATCCCTAAAGTCAGTCAATTGACCACACTCCCAGAAAATATGTTCCCAACTACCTCTTTCTTCCCCGTCACAGCTCCAACAGCTTTTTAAAACACATTGATGGTAAATTATGCTAATGTACTACTGTCACATATCTGTTAATCTCTTAGCACAAGAAGTCTTTTCAAAGGCTTAATAACTGCTGCAAAAAGTGCCAGCATCAGAGAGGCGTTTTCCAGATACTGCTCTAGTAATTTAGGGAAGTGATAGAGAAGCAGGTTTTGCAGTGTTTTCTGTATGAAATGGAGTTAGAAACAGTTATTGAGGTATAGGAGGCATGCACTGCTGTTTGCCTTGTTTGTAGCAGTTAAAAAATAAATGATTGTGGAGTATTTAATCCATATGAATGAAACTGTGTGCAAAAATAGTGTGCATTATGAGAGAAAATCAGGGATGTTTTGCACAGGAAAGAAAGTATTTACAGTGAATGATGTTTTTTGTAAGGAAACTGAGGTGTGTAATAACTGGAACTGATAACGTATGCAGACTAGAGTAGAGGTACATAAAAATGAAAACTAAATTATATAAGTTAATGTGCTTCCTGATAAGCTGATGAGAGTACATGGAAAGAAAGTAATTTATTTGTCATTGTGAAATTCATCCTGTTTTATCTTGTGTACTTGCCTCATGTCTACTGTACTGTACTGTTTATGGGTGTGTGTGTGTGTGTGGGGGGGGGTTGTTTTTGTAGGGTGGGGTCACAGTCAGCCACCTTAGGTACATTATCAATAAAGTGGCTGTAATAGGTGGGCATATCTGTGTGTTTGAGGGATTTGAGTGGGTTGGAGTCTGTGTTTAATAGTAGAAAGTGCAGCAGCTGGAGAGACGACAGAGGTTCCTGACCAGAAAAATCAAGGGTCTCAAACACCTATCCTATACAGATTGGCTAAAAGCCCTGTACCTCTACTCAATCTTGTACAGACTGCTAAGAGGTGACCTGTGTCTGGCGTACAAGGCCATCTCAGACACAACCTTGATGGAGTTGCTGCATATCCATAAGTCAAATTCCACTTGTGCAACCTGCATGCAAGGCCTCAACCTGGTCTGTGACATTACTAGAACTTGTTGGCGGGACAGATTTGTGTCCCAAAGACTCCCCCATCTGTGGAATAGAGTCCCTCTCCATGTCAAGCAATGTACCTCTCTAGCCCTCTTTAAGAGGAACCTGGATGACTGGATGGGAAACAGAAAATACACCCCTGGGATCCCACCTGTGCCCCTGATGGACAGGGGAAACAGGTGCTGACTTTGTGGGAACATGGGCAAAAATTCCTGGCTAGGCTTATAAAGGCCTCTGGGCCAAGAGCCTAGTATCATCCTATGAACCTATGGTACATGAGTTTCTGCTTTTCATGGATTCACGGATTTCATGAATACTGCTGCTGTATGCAAGGGGAAGGAGCAGACTGCTATAGGTCTTTGACATTTATTGGCAAATTGTTTTGCTGTTTATAAGCCCCATAAAATGTACTGTTGCATTACAGTCCTGTTAGTGTTGTGACTGTGAAAAGCCATGCTGATGCATTGCCTTTGCCTTTTATGCCACACTTTTATAAGTGATTACTGTGGGTCCTTTATTGACTGATTTGCTGGAGGACATGTAGAATAATCCATTTAGGTAATGTTATCCAGTTGCAGAGTAAGTTTTCTGGGTTTTTAGGCAATGCCCATTCCAAAGCATTGGAGAACGTCATTTCACAGACTGTCAACGCATTGATCAGGACCAAAAATGAGGTCATTAAGTGAGATAATTGATTTATTTTTTAATTAAAATTATGACAGTGTGCCATATTAATATTTCTTTCATAACATGTACTTGGAGAAATATATATATATGTATGTATGTATATATATATATATATATATATATATATATATATATATATAAAATGGAGAGAGAGAATATGTCATGTATCATAATACTGGAAAACTGCACTGATAGGAGGTGTCTAACTATTACCACTTTGTCCATATTTGTGCTTTGCTTAATAATAATACAATATATAGATCTCTTAGGCAGTGTGCACTTGGAAGCATTGTTTGGAACAGCATTTCATAGGCTCTGTCTGCACAAAAGTTTAGCACTGACACAAGACAGAAATTAGATGGTCAGTAAGTGAAATATTGTCACTTGTTTTAATTCAATATTTTCGATATGCGGAATTTTAATATGTGATCTGATGTAGTCCTTTTCATTCATTCTTCAGCTGATAGGTTCAGATCCCAGACATGAATGTGACTCGTCCACTTCTACTAGATCATCAGATCCAAGAGCTGTCAAGATCCTCCCTTTATCCATAATGCCCAGTCAACCTAACAGACCTCAGATCTCATTTGCCTCCATTAGCTTCAGATGCGGATCAATTTGGTTTCTAACGTTTGATTGGAGTTTTTCAAGTTTTTCATTACCTGTTTGGTCATGAGTTAATTTATAATTTTCAGTTTTGTATTTTACTGTGTTCTCTATTTTCTTCCTACCTCTCATAATCTTTAAGCTAATTATAGCTGTTTACTGATCTTTTTTGGCTACTGTTTTTCAGTATCCTTACCAGTACCATTGTTGGTATTTCTTCCTTACTCTTTGGAGTATTTTTGCCTACTGTTGTTGGTAGTTTTTCTCCTTCCCTTCCCTTTCTTCTATTTAAAAAATACCTTTCTATAATTACAGTTATCAATTTTTTTTATATATAGTTTCTTAATGGTATATTGTTGTTGTAGTGTTGTGATGTTTTACCATGGTTGACAAGTCTATGGGATTCAAAAAATGTGTTACCTGTGGGCATAAGCTTCCCAACTCTGATGCCCACAGAGAATGCATGTACTTCTTAGGTCCCACTAACCTTGAAGCGGGTTTGATCTGCTCTGGCTTCAGTTCCTTGGCTCTAATGGATTGGAGAAACAAGCTGGTTTTAAGAGGCCTTCATCCACTGGAGCTCAAACCCCTACTGAAAAGCCCGACAAAGGCAAATCTGAGTCTATGCCAAAGGCAAAATAGTCCAGTAAGAGGTCTCCTGATCGTTCTTCGCTGTTGATGTCAGCTCCTTCAGCAGACCCTCCTACAAATGTGTATGAGAAGTGAGATCCATCTGCCTCAGATCCGACCTCTTTGAAATCCAGATCTCCACAGATCCGTTCTCCACCATTTCTCTCAGATCCAGTGTTATCTAGGCTCCCTTCTCCTTTCCTGGATGGATCTCCATGAAGGCACTCCAGACTTCCATCCACGATTTCATCTCTTAGGTCTTACAGAAGCCATTCAGGAAGCCGATGTGGCTAGGATAATGAGGAAATTCGTCAAAGCACAGATTCAGATGGGGTTCTCCAGTCTCCAAGTCCCACCTGGTCTACGAACCATCCTTTGTCCACTTTCCCCTTGGTATCTCCTTTTCCGATCTGACCCACTGTTTTGGATCTCTCAGATCCAAGATCTTTGGGGGTGTCTCCATTGGATCCAAAGGCGATCTGTTCTTCGACTCTAATGGTCTTCCTGAGCTGGCTGTCTCAGAGCATTTCAGAGCCAGAAAACTCTTGGAACAGAAGTATCAGCAGTCTAAAGCTGTTGGAGCTGTCTATTCATCTTGGGGCCTCAGTGCTGGATAGCTTGGGCCAGACTTCCTCCTTGGCTGGTTTGCTGCTGGGGTTGCAGGAGCCACTGGTTCAAAAGATTCCAGCTCCAGTGCCATTGACGTCTGTATCCTGTAGGAGTTCTGCCTTTGGGATTGTGGAGAAGGCTTTCTCCTTGCTTAGAGAAGGGGCATCCCTGCCCTCCTTGGATCAGACAACTCTGCCTCATCCAGTTCTTTGCTTGAGCCTTGTCCATCCTTTCCACTTGGACACTCAGCCGGAACTAGTCTCTATCTGGTGTTTCAGGACATCTTCATCTCTTTCAGTACTTTGCCAAAGCACCCCACTGAGCAAGTCCCTTGGAAGACAATGTGTAAGAGGTGGCAGATAGATTCAACCCCAGGAATTTCTCAAAGAGAACACCGATTCTGATGTGGGGGTGGCTCCTCCAGCTCACTACCATAAGGCATCTCCCTTGGAGACATCCAGGAGCTCCTAAAACAAAGAGGTGGTTGGTCATCTGACACCCCCTCCCAAGAGGAATTGATGTTCCTGGAGGCTTTTTGATCTGGCTTATTTACTTCATAAGTGACCCCCCCAGCCAGTGAGCTGATCGACCCTGTCTCTCGCTGGGCACGGAAGGAGCCAGATACTGTAGAGCCAGTACTGAAAAGACCAAACAAAGTTTTAGTCCCCCTAAAGACCACACATACTGGAGCAAGGGAGTCACAGTCAAGGCTATGGTTGTGGATGCAGCTACAAAGAAAGAACTGGCAGAACAGAGTTCTTCTGTCCTTCCCACTAACAGAGCGCTGTGGGATTTGGACAGATTTGGGAAGCCTGTGTACACTTCAGCAACCTTTCCCCTTAGGTTGCTGAATTACTGGGCACATTTTACGAGATTACAAAGGGATCTGACCAAGGAGCTTGCCAAATCTCTCTCTGCGTTCATGTTGTCCAAGGATGGAAGCAGAATCTCCTTGCAAGTGACCACATTCAAATCCATCTCAAATGCATCCATGAAGTTGATCTCCCATGCTGCAGACGGTACCTCACGGACTGTGGGTTCAGCCATAACTATCAGAAGACATGCCTGGATATACTCACGTGATTTTGTGGAGCCCTTTAAGTCTTTGTTCATCATTGCACCCTTTTATGGATCTTCTCTATTCAGCCTCAAGGTTAAAGGCATGCTCTCCAGATGTGGGTGTGCATTTTTCAACTCCTCAAGGACCTTTCTGTAGGAATCAGTGAGGAGGTAGAAAAATGTGGTTTATGAAATTCCAGGGTCCTTTTTAAAATTAATGTGGAGATAGTTCCCCCAGGGGCAAAGGTGATAACTCAAATTGGAAAATGCCACCCTCATCACAGAGGTGGCCTACAGAACCAGGGCATCAGGGATTCCTTCTGAGATAAGCCCTATTAGTGCTTCTGAAAGGAGGCTTGACTGTTCCCCTCTGGATGCAATCAGGGATGCCTGTTTCTGCACCAAAGAGCTTGGCTATCAATTACAAAAGATTTGTGAGTACAGAAATCATATCCAGAGGTTTTCCCATACTATTTTCTGCAGCCTGTCTCACCAGTGTAAAGAAAATCCCTGATGTTCCACCCAGTTAGAGAGAAGCAGTGTCTTTAGAAATAAATAAGCTGCTAGAAAAAAAGAGTCATTGAAGAGGTCTTCCCAAACCAGAGAGGGTCCGGAACTTACTCAAGAGTCTTCTTGGTGCTTAAAAAAAAAACAGTGGACTTAAGACCAGTTCTGGATCTCAGCAAATTAAATTAGTTTGTACAGTATTCAAAGTTTTGGATAGTCATGGTTCAGTCCATTTTGCCTCTGCTGCAAAAAGACGATTGGATGTGCTCGATAGATCTTCAGGATGCATACTATCACATCAAAATAAATAGGTGCTCCAGAAGATACCTTCACTTCCAGCTAGAAGCCAGTCATTACCAGTTCAGGGCACTGCCCCTCGGGTGTTCACCAAATGCATGGCAGTAGCAGCAGCTTACTTGAGACTGCAAAGATTCTGGGTGTTTCCATATCTAGATGACTAGCTCCTAACTGCCCCATCCAGGCATTGACTTCTACAGGCAGGGGACTACTTGCTGCAGTTGAGTGTTCATATGAGAATCACGGTCAATTACAACAAATCTTGAGTCACACATATACTGAGTCTGGAGTTGATAGGTGCTTTTCTGGACACAGTCAGAAAGGATAGCCTCTCTTCCCTGTACTTGAATACATACACTGAGGTCCCAAGTCAAGAAAGTGATTCAATGTTCTTCTCTTTCACCCCGATTAATATTTCAAGCCCTAGGATCCATGGCAGCAGCTATCCCTCTTGTTCCTCTGGCCAGGTTCCACATGCGGATTCTTTAGTGGACTCTGTTGACTCTGGTCCATTCTTCAACATCAGTCAACTACTTTAGTCAAGATCAGACAAGCATGCAAAAGATATTTTCTTTGGTGGATTCATTCAAACCAGCTCTGTGAAGGTCATACATTTGTTGTTCCTCTGCCCAAGGCCACTGTGAACACGGACACCTCCTAGTTGGTGTGTGGGATGGGGGGACAGTACTTGGGAAGGACAGTCCAAGGTACGTGGTTCCCTTAAGAGGCCAAGATGCATATCAATGTCCTTTAGATGAAACCAGTCCACCTAGCATTGCAGGCCTTTCAAGATGTTCTCTTATCTGGAACATTTGCCATACAGATAGACAGACAGTATGTCCGTGGTCTGCTACATCAACAAATGGGGGGACCAGATCTTACCCTCTTTGTTGAGAAGCTATGAGAGTATGGCAATGGGCGATCTCTTCTGGTTATTTTCTAATAGCAATGCACATTCTGGGAAAATCCATTGTGATTAAAGACAAGATAAGCAGGTCCATCCTGATGCCTCACGAGTGGCCTGTCAATGTCAATGTGGTGGAGAGAATTATTTTCCGTTAATGGGGTCAGCCATGCTGTAACCTGTTCGCTGCTCCCCCTATCCCTCCAACGGGGGAGTCTCCGAGAGATGCTGTAGTCCACGATTGACCCTCCAGTCTTCTTTATGTTTACCCGCCGTTACCTCTTACTCCCATATTTCTACAGAAAACATTCCAGTTGAAAAGCACAGTTTTCCTCATTGCACCCTTCTGGCCTTGTCAGATCTGGTTCCACTTCCTCTGGCCTCATCTTCTACATCTGCCCTGGATACTGGATCCCACTCCAGACCTCCTGTCTCACCTGACAGATATAACTCATCCGGACTGAACAGGCCTCAGACTGACTGCATGGTTTCTCCAATTCCATTAATTACTAGTTAGTTCAGGATCTCCTCCCCAGTATGTCATCTCCTGTTATCTAAAGCTTCAAAAAGCTTCTACTAGAAGGGTTTACAAAAGTAAATGGAAGAGATTTTTTTTCTGGGGACTTAACAAGGAACTGAATCTTTTTTCAGTACCTGTACCATCTGTCCTTAAATGTTTTTGCTTCAATTTTCAATGAAGACGCTAGTTTCCCAACCATTAAAGTACAATTGGCTGCCATTTCTAATTTCCTCCTGGGCAAAAATAATTCTAACTTAACTTCTTCTCAAGTTTGTAAAGCCTTTCTTGAGAGCCTTTTTATTTAGACCACTGTTAAAGGATCCTACTCCTTTGTGGGATTTATCTATCATGGTTCAGGCCTTGACACAAGCTCCTTTCAAACCTTTAGACAAAGCAAAACTAACATTTTTATCCTGGAGAACCATTTTTCTGGTCGCTAGCACATCAGCTATATAAGTATCCAAACTCCATGCTCTATCTTCTAAGCCTTCTTACCTGTTTTTTCACAAAGACAGGGTATCGTTGTGAACAAATCTATCTTTTTTGCGAAGGTAGCTTCTGAGTCCAACATAAACTAGGTCATTAATCTACCAGTTTTCTTTCCTAACTTTTCAAATAAGGGAAAGTATATACTCCAGCTTTTGAATGTGCATAGGCAACTTCACTTTTATCATCACAAAACCAAGGACTTCATGAAAGACGACCAGGTATTTGTTTTATTTTCTCCTAACAGATTGGGAAACCAGTATCCAAAGTTACATTGGCTAAATGGTTAACTGAATGTATTTCCTTTGTTTATGGTAAAGAATGTTTGTCCTTGCCTAAGCCTCCTTGGGCTCATTCCATGACGTCTATGGCAGTTTCTTCAGCTTTTTGTCAAGAGCTTCTCTAGATGACATTTGCACAGCTGCAACGTGGACTAATTGTCACACCTTTATTGCTGACCACAAATTAGATTTGATTTCCAGGAAAAGAGTAGCCTTTGGCTCTGTAGTTCTCAGGAATATCCTTCTATGAGGGCCTCCCAAGAATACAGTTGCTGGGGACTCTTTCCCATCAGTTGAGGAAAGAATGAAAAAGACAACATCAGATAATAAAAGATGTTAAGTTGTCTATCTCGCCTTCATTCTTGCTGGATGGGTTCGGAGCCGATCCTCGGCTCTGACTCGGCCTTTTTCTAAAGCTCGAGAGCTATTTACCGGCTCGAGGCCTCCCCTTATCCCACAATGCTAGGAGTCAGATATCCAGATCTCGTTTGCCGCTTCAGCTACAAGGTTGCGTTTTTTACTGGCTCCAGGTCGTATTGTTTTATATATATATATATATATTTTTTTTTGTGTTAAGTTTTTTGTTATTTATAACTCTTGTAGTTGTAGAGGTATTGTATTGTTAGTTCTAGTGCGTGTGTGTCTGTGTTTAGTGTTTTAAGCACTAGTTTAACTTTCCTTGGTATCTCTTCTATCATGTCTAAAGATACCAAGGTTTCAGGTTTCAAGAAGTGTGACTCGTGCTGTCAGAAGATGTCTCTGACAGATGGTTACACTTCTTGTGTTTATTGTTTGGGCCCCTACACCTGCAGGACTCTTGTTTAGTCTGTCATGCTTTCAGTCCGAGAGTCCTGCAGGAGCATAGGAATAAACTCATTTTGAGATGCTTGTTAAAGCCTGAAGGATACCTGGCTAAGCCTTCGTCGGGGAAATCCTTAAAGCCCACCAAACCGTCGGCTCCCTGTTCGGAGACGACGCTGAGCGGAGCTTCTGCCTCCTCGTCAGTTCTGGCCGGAACCGACACTTCGAGACCTCAGTCGGCTCCGACTTTGCTATCAGAGCCTTCTCTGAGCCGAAAGCGTTCGAGATCCCCCTCCTTAGAGTCCGTTCGCTCGGCTCCCAGGTCCCCATTTTTACAATCGGAGCAGAGCTATAGATCCCATTCCTCTCGGTCCTCCAGGCTATCTGCCCATGACTTAGAGAGGGTGGTCAGTAGGCTCCTTAAGTCGCAGGCACTGGCCAAAATGTTGACTAGCCCTTCTCAACAGACTGTGGCTATCCCTGCTTCTTCAACAGTTCCTCCTCCGACTCTATTACCGTTTTCGGAGCCGGAGCTTGTTGGGGCTCGAATTGTCGGAATGTCGGAGCCGATGCCCCGCCCTTTGGCTCCTTCGTCGGCTCTGATCTCTTCATTGGTTCCATCCTTGGAGGGATCCGGGTGCCGAGACTCCCTTGTTGGCTCCAAGGGGCCGAGTGGCATCGGACCCTTGTCTGACCCCGTTCTCCCTCTCGGGGCCTCGGCGCAGGTGAGCTCGGCCCCGACATCGGCCTCGGAGCCGTCCCTCTTGGTGCCGGGAGGGGTTCACATCTCTTCGAAGCGGGGACCCTTTTCTCTGCCTGATAGGGGCACCTTTGAGGTCATGAGGAACCTTTGAGGTCATGAGGAGCGTGCTGACTCCGGTGTCTGCTGTGCGATTGACCCCTTTGACTCCTCCCCTCATGGTGCCTGCGTCGGTCTCTGTCCACCCTCCTGACCCCAAGCGTGGAGAACAAGCGCTCCAGGTAGCCCCATTAGGTGTATCTTCCTCTTCTAAGGCGTCCCCTGATCTCTCAGAGGAGCCCCCTCGGAAGAGAAAATGTAAGAGGAAGCAAGTTGACTCCCCCGAGTCAGTCACCTCTGACACTGACTTGGAGGATTCGGAAGGGTCCCCAAGGTCCCCCTCTGAGGATGTCTCCTTTTCAGACATCCTTGAAATCCTTAAGCAGAGGGGGAACTGGACTGCCCTCAACCCTTCCGAGGACGAGTCGGTGTATCTGGACGCGTTTGGTTCTCGCCCTTCCACCTCCTGGGTGTCTCCACCTTTTGACCCGCTAATGGAAGTAGTGGCTCAGAAGGGGTGGACGGCCCCGGACACAGTGGAACCAACTCCCCGCAGGCCCACAAAATTCATTACAGCCCCGTCCAACAAACAGTTTCTTACAAAGGGTGCCCCTGTTGATGCCATGGTGGTGGCAGCAGCCACTAAGAAGGAGTTAGCTGACCTTCAGTGCCTGTCCATCCACCTAATAAAGAATCTAGGACAATGGACAGGTATGGGAAGCGGATGTTCTCTTCAGCGACCTTTTCCATGCGGTCGCTGAACTATCTGTGCCATTTCACCCGCCTTCAGAGAGATCTCCTTAAAGAACTGGGTGATACCCTTCAGGATCCATCTGCTGCGGGGTCTCAGGAAAAGATTAACTCCCAGCTGGCGACCCTTAATTCTATAGTCAACTCCTCCATGCGGCTCATTTGTTATGAAGACATGCCTGGATGCGGTTATGTAACTTTGCTGACCCCTTTAAGGCATCTTTCACCAATACCCCCTTCGACGGTTCGGCTTTGTTCGGACCACAGGTGAAGGATACCCTTACCAGGTGTGAGCAGGAAGGCAAGACTCTCTCTGCCGTGGGAGTCCGTTTTTCTACTCCTTCTAGACCATACCCTTAAGGTCAGAAGAGTGGGAAAATGTGGTTTTGCAAACCCCAAGGAGTCGCGCCTGACACACGTGGCGAGTTTCCCTCCAGGGGCAGAGGAGGGAACAACAACAGACGCAGCCCGAGGGGCAGAGGGGGTCCGCAAAATCAGGGTAGCAGGGAATCTTTTTCTGACAAACCCTTTCAGCACCCCTGAGGGGCTGCCCGACTGTCCACTCTCGGAGGCAGTCGGGGGAAGATTGTCGCTGTACCCAGAAGCCTGGCAACTCCTCACACAAGACAAATGGGTACAGTCTATCATATCTGAGGGTTACAAAATCCCCTTTGTCCACACCCCCATGCAAGCAAACAGGTCCCTTCCAGATGTTCCACCCGGTCTAAGGGAACAAGCAGTACTAGAAATTTCAAAACTGCTAGAAAAAAGAGCAATCCAGCCAGTCCCAACAGACCAGCAAGGATCCGGGATTTACTCCAAGTTCTTTTTGGTACCAAAGAAAACAGGGGACTGGAGACCCATTTTGGATCTCAGCAGATTAAACAAATCTGTTCAAAGAACAAAGTTCCGGATGGTCACGCTTCAGTCCATTCTACCCTTTTTGGGTCCGGACATTTGGATGTGCTCCATAGACCTTCAGGATGCGTACTACCATATCAGAATGAACAGACGCTCCAGGAGGTTTCTCCCCTTCCGGCTGGGAGCCAGTCACTATCAATTCAGAGCCCTGCCCTTTGGTCTCACCACAGCCCCCAGGGTGTTCACCAAATGCATGGCAGTGGTTATAGCTCACCTGAGATGGAGAGGATTCCAGGTGTTTCCATATCTAGATGACTGGCTCCTAACTGCTTCCACCAGGCATCAGCTAATCCAAGTCAGGGATTATACCATCCAAACTTGCTCAGAGCTAGGTATCTCCATAAACTTCGAAAAGTCTGCGTTGTCGCCTTGTCAATCTATAACCTTTATAGGCGCCATATTAAACACAAAAGAACTGTCTGCAAAACTTCCATTAGAAAGAGTATCAGACATTCGCCGACATGTTCAAACGTTACTACAATGCAAGAGAATCCAGGCCAGATTTGTACTGAAAAGCTTGGGTCTCATGGCAGCAGCAATCACATTACTTCCCCTGGCTCATTTTCACATGCGGATTCTTCAATGGATGCTTTTCACCCAATGGTCTTTTCAACAGCTTCCGATGTCTCACAATATAATAATCACCCAATCATGCAAAGACCACCTTTCTTGGTGGATGGTCTCCCCTCAAGTTTTTCAGGGCAGACCGTTTGTACTTCTTCCTCTGGTTGCCACGGTGACAACGGATGCCTTCCTGATCGGGTGGGGGGGGGGGGGCATTTTCAGGGCAGGACTGTCCAGGGCACCTGGCAACCCCTAGAGTACCATCTGCACATAAACATCTTGGAGATGAGAGCAGTACTTTTAGCGTTGCAAGCTCTTCAGGACTCTCTACCTACCGGGACTATTGCAGTTCAGACAGACAATATGTCGGTAGTGTGGTACATCAACAAGCAGGGCGGAACCAGGTCCTATCCCTTATGTCGAGAAGCACTCAGACTCTGGCAGTGGGCGATCTCCTCTCAACGGTTTCTGATAGCAACGCACATCTCTGGGAAGTCCAACGTCATAGCGGACAGGCTAAGCAGAGCAATCCTTATGCCTCACGAGTGGTCTCTCAATCAGTTTGTAGCGGACAAAATTTTCCGCAGATGGGGTCAACCTTGCTGCGACCTTTTTGCAACCCCTCTCTACAGCAAGTGCATTGACTTCTTCACTCTCTTCCCCCTCCCAGGCCATTCTCCCAGAGACACTCTAGTTCACGATTGGCCCCGGGGTCTGCTCTATGCATTCCCTCCTTTTCCCTTAATTCCAAAACTGATTCAGAAAGGGACCACTTTGGGATCCAGGATGATCCTCATTGCTCCTTACTGGCCTCGACAAATTTGGTTCCTATTCCTGCATCGTCACCTGCTGGAGCAGCCCTGGAATCTGGACCTAGTGCTAGACCTCTTGATCCATCAGTCGGGCGGGCTGCACCAATCCCTTCACTCTCTCAACCTCACAGCTTGGTTGCTCCACTTCCAACCTTAGCCAGGCTTCCACATGTTTCTCAGCCAGTGCGCGAAATCATACTTTCTTCACACAAACCTTCTACTAGAAAGACTTATGCTAGTAAGTGGAAACGTTTTTCTTTCTGGGCAGAGGCTAGGAAGATAAACCCCTTTACTGCCCCTGTCCATAATGTTCTAGATTTTTTGGCGGAACTTTTTCGAGCAGGTTCCTCAGCTGCCACCGTTAGGGTCCAATTGGCTGCTATTGCAAATTTTCACATTAGCCTATCAGAGTCCATTATCATGTCCCACAAACTTTGTAAGGCTTTTCTTAAAGGGACTATGTTACTTAGACCCCCGGTTAAAGATCCCCCTCCTCCGTCGGATTTGAACTTGATATTAACTTCATTGATTCTCCCTCCTTTTGAACCTGCAGCTTCTTGTTCCTTAAAGTTACTCTCCTGGAAGACTCTCTTCTTAGTAGCCATCACCTCGGCCAGAAGAGTATCGGAACTTCAAGCCCTTTGTGTTTGCCCTCCTTATCTTATTTTTCACAAAGATAGAGTTTCACTCAGGACTAATCCTTCCTTTTTGCCCAAAATACCCTCAGAGACAAATCTCAATCAGGCTATTGATCTTTCTGTCTTTTTTCCTAATTATTCAAACAGAGCTGAACAAAAGTTACACTATTTGGACGTTCATAGGCAGTTACGTTTTTATTTGGATAGGACCAAACAGTCAAGAAAATCAGATCAACTCTTCCTGTCCTATGCTGAGGGGAAGCAGTGGCTGCCAGTTTCTAAGGTAACCTTGTCCAGGTGGCTGGCCTCTATTATTACCTTGACCTACCAACTGAGACATAAAGAACCTCCTTCAAAACCAAAAGCTCATTCCACCAGAGCATTGGCTACGTCAGTAGCTTTTCAGGCTAGACTTCCAATGGAATCTATTTGTGCTGCAGCAACATGGGCCACTCCTCATACCTTCATTTTGCATTACAAGTTGGATATGGCCTCCAGGAGTTGAGCTGATTTTGGTTCCACTGTGCTCAAGAGTCTGTTTTGATGAGCCACCCAGGGCTAAGGTGCTAGGGACGCTGTCCCATCCAGCAAGAATGAAGGCGAGATAGACAACTTAACATTATGAAGTTATGTACCTACCATAACGTTCCATGTTAGTTTTCTTCATCTTGCCTTATTTCTTGCGTCCCACCCTCCATCCCCCTAGCCTGGCTAGGACCAAGAAGAATCCCTTTTCAGGCCTTCTTCCTACGGTTGTCCTTGTTTTTAGGTTACGTCCTCCTCTGTTTGTAGCACTGTAGGCAAACCTTTGGTGGGAACTAGTGTGTTGTTTTTCCATGGTGTTAGTTTTTTTCAAATGAGATCTGGATATCTGATGCCTAGCATTGTGGGATAAGGGGAGGCCTCAAGCCGGTAAATAGCTCTCGAGCTTTAGAAAAAGGCCGAGTCGGAGCCGAGGATCGCTCCGAACCCATCCAGCAAGAAAGAAGGCGAGATGAAGAGAACTAACATGGAACGTTATGGTAGGTACATAACTTCTTATTATGTACTCACCATAACGTTCCGCATGTGTTGTCCATTTTTATTCTTCCTTAACTTCCTGCCCACCTACCCCCTCCCTTTGCTTCTGGAAAGATCTAAGAGTTGTACAGGAACCTCTGTTCCTTGTTTGAGCTCCAGCTTCTTTTTTACTTTCTACCTTTGTTAATTTATATAAGGGGTTGTCCCTTTATATATATAGGGGCAGCAGTCCTGAAATGTGGTATGTTAGGTTGGCGAGGCATTATGGGTCAAGGGAGGAGCTTGAGAGTTCTTGGATCTGATGATCTGGTAGAAGCATCCAAGTCTCGGATCTTAACCATCAGTTGAGAAAGAATGATAATGGACAGCACAGATATAACATTATGGTGAATACATAACTTTTTTAAAATACATTGTCCTATGAGGAGTTTCTGTGGTGCGGGCATGGTATCAAATGAAAGCTTAAATAATGCTGGGAAGCTTTCCACTGCTGCCTGGTGTCTAACTACCATCGCTTTGCAGATATTTAAACATGTTTAACAATAAATATGTTTGACACATATCATCATATTTTATGTAAATATTTCAAGACAGTGTCCACATAAAAGCATGATGGAATAGCAGTTTACTAGGTTGCTCAGCACTCAAGTCAGGAATGTCTGCTAATCCAAATACAGAGCTAAGTAAGCACAAAAGTGTATTTTCTTTTGATGCCAATTTATGAGTATGTGCCATATTAATGTTTTTGTTAATAGCTTGATCTACTATATATGGTAATTCGTGGTAACAAGTGAAAGCTTACATAGTTCTGCAAAAGTTATCAGTAATGCCTGCTCTCTGCCTACTATCAGTCTACCAATATTTATACTTGTTCAGTAATAACGTGCATATGAGCAGAAATATCATATTGCTGTAAATATCTGACATTGTCTACTTTGATGGATTGTGGGCCAGCATTTTACACAATGCCTAAAAAAACTTTGCTGTGATGGTGTCTAACCAGCACTACACGGCAGATATTTACATTTATTTGTCCATTATGAATACTATGCATATCTGAATATTTAATTATACAAATATCAGAAAAATGAAATGACATCTACAAATCTAGTTTGCCAAATGAAGATCACATCTGCCTGAACAAAAGTCACACTGATAGTTGAGGTCTGTCAACCATGGTTACAGAAATATTAATACTTGTTTGCATAATTATAATAAATGTATATGTTATCTAATTGCTTGTTAAATATAAAATATTGATATTAAGTTGTCCAATCTCATCTTCATTCTTGCTGGATGGGTTCGGAGCCGATCCTCGGCTCTGACTCAGCCACTTACTATAGCTCGAGAGCTCTTTACTAGCTCGAGGCTACCCCTCATCCCAGAATGCCCCAGATCTCATTTGCCGCTTTAGCTGCAAGGTTACAGTCAATACTGGCTCAGGCTTAGTGTAATTTTTTTTGTCTCTTTTAAACTCAGTATTGTGCTTAAAATTTGATATAATTCTTTGGTAATAGTTTGTAAGTTTCTTTTACTGTAAACCCCTTATGTCATCCTTGTGGTGTACTTTTGTGCTGTGTTGGCCGTCGCCCCTTAGTCACTAGGTCTTCTCTTATTCCCTGAACTCATTTAACTTAGAGAGTCCCCCCCCCCTTAAGGACAGCCATTTAAGTTAGAGGCTATCCTTTAAGGTCTTTATTAATTTTTAGTTTTTCTATTGTAGTTTGACTTTTACTAACAATGTCTAGGAAGTTAAAACCTCTGGTTTTAAAAAGTGTGACTCATGCTGTCAGAAGATGTCTCTGACTGATGGGCACACTAGTTGTGTTTATTGCTTGGGGGCTCTGCACCTGCAGGACTCTTGTGCTATTTGTCATGCCTTTCATCCAAGGGTCCTGCAGGAGCAGAAAAAAAAGCTTATCCTCCGTGGATTATTAAAATAGAATTCTCCAGCTAAAGCATCTCAGCCATTGAAACCTTTGAAACCAGTCAAGCCGTCGGCTTCATGTTCGGAATCGACCTGTGAGCATGACAAACCAAGTGTGTCGGTGCCGGCTGGCACTGACAAGACTAACCCTCCATCAGCTCCAACTGTTACTTCGGAGCCGTCTCAGAGCCACAAAAGAGCTAGGTCTCCTTCTTTGGAGCCAGTTCGCTCGGTGCCACAATCACCAATACTCCAACGCAAGTCCAGTCATTGCTCATCTTCCCACTCCTCTCGATTCTCGAGGTTATCGGATCAGGATGTGGAGAGAGTGGTCAGTAGGTTGCTTAAGTCAAAGGCCGTTGCTAAAATGCTTTCGCGCCCATCTCAATAGGCTTCAGCTCCATCTGCTTCGATTTCCGTTCTTCCTCCGACTATACTTAGTTCGGAGCTGGAGTCCATGGACACTGCAATAGTGGTTCCTTTGGCTCAGATGACATCCTCAACAGCTCCGACGTTGGCTCCGATTACCTCGATTCTTCCCATTGAGGTATCTGGGCACCGAAGCTCTCTCGTCAGCTCCGAGGGGGGAAGTGGCATCGGACCCTTGTCCAACCCCGCTCTCCCTCTCGGAGCATTGGCTCAGTTGAGCACAGCTCCCACATCGATCTCGGAGCCGTCACCCTCGGCGTAGGGTGGTATTCCTGTATCTTTGGAGCTGGAGCCCTCCTTGTGTTGAGACCGTGACACTTTCAAGGTCATGCGGAGAGTACTGTCCCCACAGACGGCTCCACTATCAGTTCCATCGGCTCTGTCCCCCTCGGTGCCTGTGACAACCTCTGCTCCTCCTCCAACCCCAAATCGTAGGGAACCTATGTCCCAGGACACCCCATTAGGTGAACCCTCTTCTTCCGAAGCCTCCCCAGGGCATTCTGAGCAGGCTCCCTGGAAGAAAAAGTGCAAGAGGAAGCACCTAGACTCCCCTGAGTTTGTCACCTCAGATACAGACCTGGATGAATCGGAGGGGTCCCCAAGGTCCCCCTATTAAGATGTTTCCTTTTCGGACATCCTTGAGATTCTCTGGCAGAGGTGTAGCTGGAATTCCCTAGCCCCTCTGGGGATGAGTCTGTATACCTGGACGCATTTGGTTCCCGAACTTCCACCTCCTGGGTGTCTCCACCTTTTGATCCACTTATGTCTGTAGTGTCTTGAAAGGCTTGCTCAGCTCCAGATTCCATGGAACCTGTCCCTAGGAGACCCAATAAATTCATCACAGCTCCCCAAGACAAGCAATTCTTAACTAAAGGTGTCCCAGTTGATGACATGGTGGTAGCAGCAGCCACAAAGAGAGAGTTAGCTGAAACCTCCTCATCTATCCATCCACCGAATAAAGACTCTCGTACAATGGACAGATATGGGAAGCTGAACTATCTTTCCCATTTTACTAGGCTTCAGAGGGATCTCCTAAAAGAGCTTGGAGATACCCTACAAGATCTCACAGCTGAGGGAGCTTCAGCCAAGATGGCTATCAAGCTGGCGACTCTAAATTCAATAGTCAACTCCTCCATGAGGCTTATTTCATACACAGCCGATGGAGCGAGTAGAGCTGCAGGAACAGGAGTGGCTCTTAGGAGACATTTTTGGCTGTGGCTGTGTCGGTTTGTGAACCTTTCAGAGGGTCCTTCACCAATACCCCCTTTGATGGCTCCTCTCTCTTTGGGCCTCAGGTGAAAGACATGTTTACCAGGTGCCAGCAGGGAGGCAAGCCGCTCTTTGATATTGGAGTCCATTTTTCCACTCCTACCAGACCATACCCAAAGGGTCAGAAGGGTGGAAAGATGTGGTTTTGGAAATCCCAGGGAACCTTGCCTGATGCACATGGTGAATTTTCCCCAGGGGCAGAGGGGGAAATAATAACAATGGCAGACACTGACCTCATGGCAGAGGGGGTCCACAAAATCAGGGTGACAGAGATATGTTCTCTTCCAAACCCTATCAACATCCCTGAAAGTATGCCCCATTGCTCAACTCTGGAGCCAGTTGGGGGAAGGCTTTCATTGTACCCAATCACCTGGCAAAATATTACAAAAGACAAATGGGTACTAGCCATTATATCCGGAGGTTACAAGATTCCCTTTCATCAACCCCCTTTTGTTTTTAAAAAAATCCATCCCAGATGTTCCACCCAATCTAAAGGATCAGGCAGTCACAGAAGCTTCAAGACTGCTAGAAAAAAGAGCCATCCAGGAAGTCCCCACAGACCAAGTAGGATCCGGAACTTACTCAAGATTCTTTTTAGTGCCCAAAAAGACAGGGGACTGGAGACCAGTTCTGGATCTCAGCAGGTTAAACAAATGTGTACAAAAAGAAAACTTCTGGATGGTAACTCTGCAGTCCATTCTCCCCTTTCTGGGTCAGGATAATTGGATGTGCTCCATAGATCTTCAGGATGCGTACTATCATATAAAAGTGGACAGACGGTCCAGTAGATTTCTACGCTTCTGGCTAGGGGTCAGTCATTACCAATTCAGCGCTCTGCCCTTTGGTCTCACCACAGCCCCCAGGGTGTTCACCAAATGCATGGCAGTAGTCATGGTTCACCTGAGACAAAAATTCCAGGTGTTTCCTTATCTGGATGACTGGCTCCTCACTTCTACCACCAGGCAACAACTTATAGAAGCACGAGATTACACCATCACATCCTGTGCTCAACTGGGCATCACAATAAATTTCGAAAAATCTGCCTTGTTGCCCTGTCAATCTATTACATACATAGGAGCAGAGCTAGACACAAGAAAAATGATTGTAAAATTGCCTCAGGAAAGAGTTTCCATTATTCGAAAACAGGTGTCACTTCTCCTGAGGAGCAAAATAATTCAAGTAAAATATGTGGGTGGGAGGTTGGCATAATGGTTAAGCTATTTACCTTACAGACACATAAGGTGCAGGGTTTGATTCTCACATGGAGTAACTGGCTAGGCTTAAAATGGCCCACAAAGTCAGTTAGCCTAGTACTAATCTATGAACCTATGTCCTTCAAGCTCTAGGGTCCATGGCAGCAGCCATTCTTCTAGTTCCCTTAGCACGCTTTCACATGAGAAGCCTTCAGTGGCTTCTTTTCACACAATGGTCCTTCCAGGAATTACCCATGTCTCACATGATGCTAATTACGGAATCTTGCAAAAGACACCTTTCCTGGTGGATGGTCTCCCCGCTAGTTTCTCAGGGCAGACCTATCATGGAACCCCATCCGGTCGCCACAGTGACCACAGACGCTTCCCTGATAGAGTGGGTGGGCATTATCTAGGAAAGACAGTCCAAGGCACTTGGCAACCTCATGAGTACCACTTGCACATCAACATCCTGGAGATGAGAGTGGTGCTCCTAGCATTGCAAGATCTTCAAGACTCTCTCCCTGCTGGGACTATTGCAATACAGATTGCCAACATGTCAGTGGTTTGGTACATCAACAAATAGGGCAGAACCAGGTCTTACCCCTTATGCCAAGAGGCCCTCAGACTGTGGTAATGGGCGATTTTCTTCCAACGTTTTCTGATAGCAACACATATCCCTGGGACACCCAACGTAACAGCAGACAGGCTCAGCAGGGCTATCCTCATGCCTCACGAGTGGTCTCTGAAACAGGAAAGTGTGGATCTTATTTTCCGCAAATGGAGCCAGCCTTGCTGCGATCTCTTTGCCTCTCCCTTCAACAACAAATGCAGCAGCTACTTCTCCCTTGTTCCTCCTCCAGGTCAGACACCCAGGGACGCTCTAGTCTACGATTGGCTTCAGGGAATCCTTTATGCATTTCCCCCCTTCCCCATAATTCCAAACGTCATTCAGAAAGCAAAATCGTTGGGTTGCAAAATGATCCTCATTGCCCCCTATTGACCTCGACAGATTTGGTTTCTGTTCCTTCACCCCCACCTACTAGCCCAGCCTTGGATTCTGGACCCAGTACTGGACCTCTTGATTCACCAGTCAGGTGGACTACCCCAATCCCTCCAATCTCTCAAGCTCACAGCTTGGTTACTCCACTTCCAATCCTAGCCAAGCTCCCCAATATTTCCCCAGCAGTGTGAGATATTATTGTTTCCTCCCATAAGACAAATACAAGGAACGTCTATGCTAGCAAATGGAAAAGATTCTCTTACTGGGCAGAATCCAGGAATTTAGATCCTTTTACAGCTCCTGTACATGAGATTTTGGACTTCCTAGCAGAACTGTTTCATTCTGGTGCAGCAGTTGTTACCATCAGAGTACAACTGTCTGCCATTTCAAATTTTCATGTAGGAGTTTTTAACTCCAGCATAAATGTCTCACAAACTCTGTAAGGCCTTCATGAGAGGTGCATCTCTACTTAGACCCCCAGTGAAAGAGCCACTTCCACCTTGGGATCTCAGTTTGGTTCTTGCCTCCTTGATACTGCCACTCTTTGAACCAGCAGCATCATGTTCCTTGAAGTTTCTGTCTTGGAAAACTCTTTTCTTAGTTGCTATTACTTCTGCCAGATGTGTTTCAGAACTTCATGCACTATGTGTTTGCCCTCCATACCTAGTTTTTCACAAAGACAGGGTTTCCTTGAGAACTATCCAATTTTTTTTACCTAAAGTTTGTTCAGACCACAATTTGAATTAATCCATTGAACTCCCTGTCTTTTTCCCTAATCATTCCAACAAGGTAGAATACAGACTACATCAATTGGATGTGCATAGACAACTGCGTTTCTACTCTCCATAGAACTAAAGAAATGAGAAAATCAGATCAGTTGTTCCTTTCATTTGCTAACAACAAACAAGGCCTTCCAGTTTCTAAAGTAACATTGTCAAAATGGTTATCGGACACCATAGTCCATACCTACCAGTTGCGACAAAAAGATCTTCCAACAAAACCCAAAGGTCATTCAACCAGGTCAGTAGCTACTTCGGTAGCATTTCAATCTAGATTGCCCATAGATTCAGTTTGTGCAGCACCTACTTGGTCAGATCCTCATACTTTAATTTCTCATTACAAAGTAGATGTGGTCTCCTGGGGCAGAGCTTCCTTTGGTTCCACAGTTCTGAAGAGTCTGTTCCAATGAGCCACCCAAGATTGAGGTGCTTGGGACGCTGTCCCATCCAGCAAGAATGAAGGTGAGGTTGGACAACTTAACATAAAGAAGTTATGTACCTAACATAACGTTCCATGTTAGTTGTGCATCCCCCCCCCTCCACCCCCCTTCCTCGAGGATTGAGAAGAGTTTCTTAATGGTTTCACTGGCTAATTTGTTTTGTTATTAGTTGCTTCTCAACCAAACCATGACAATTAACTGTATATCCAGGTTTAATAATGGATTATCTTCTGTAATTATGTCTGGTGCGAGCTATCTCAAATGAGATCTGGGTAGCTGAGGCTGGGCATTCTGAGATAAGGGGTAGCCTCGAGCCAGTAAAGAGCTCTCGAGCTATAGTAAGTGGCTGAGTTGGAGACGAGGATCGGCTCTGAACCCATCCAGCAAGAAGGAAGGTGAGATGAAGGACAACTAACATGAAACGTTATGGTAGGTACATAACTTCTTTTTATGTCTACCAGACTATTATCACCATTGGGAAGAGGACTGTGTGCTGAATATCTTTAGTATTTTAACTTTTTTGCTAACTTATCATTTTTGAGATGTATACATTTGTTTACGGCTATGTTTTGAAAAAGTGCATTCTCTGAATTTTAGCTTAGGCGAAGGCTGTTCAGACAGGAACTCTTCAGGTGTCAGGAGGTGTGAAATTCCATTCAGGCTACGTGTGAAAGAGTAAACTACCTAATTCAGATGCACAACAAAAATGTTTCTGGTGTCTTGGCCTGCTCACCTTGAAGCTCAATGCAAGATTTGTGAGGGATTTGATTATTGCTCTACCATGTAGCGATGAAATAAGTTAGTTTTGAAATTTCTCCTCCCAGTCTCTGTTTCCTCTCCTTCTTCAAAGAAACCAGTTGATCATAGCAGAAGTGAAAAGTAAGAACGTGAAAAAGAGAAGTCAGAAGTGACAAAGGAGCAGTCCACAGAGTGCTCTCTTTCTTCAACTCCAGCCCCAAGGTTTTGAAACCCTCTGATCCAGCCTTGGCTTTGGAGCCAGTCCTTATCGGATCTAATATGCCACCTCACTCAGAGCAGTGTTTTCCCCTGGGACCTTTTCTCTGAGGTTGAGATCTTTGATTCTGCAAGAGAGATATTGTTCAATAGGATATCCAGGCCTTCCGTTTCAGCATTCTCCCTTCATTCAGCTATGTCCTCCAGGAGCCTGTGCGAGGCTGATGTGGACAGGATGATGAGGAAATTTCTTAGAACGCAAATCCAGGTGGGGGTCCTCCCTGTTGGATCCATATGTGACAGCCGTGCCCTGGCCCAGCAATCAAGGAGCCTCAATCCTTGCCACTAACACCAGGGAGGGCGTCTCATATAAGAGGAAAGGATAACAAATACACACAGTAAAGTACAATTTCCCTTAAGTGCACACAGAGAGATCACAGTCAGTCTGGGGCTGGTTGCTCCCTTGCTCCCCAGGTCCCCAATAAGACTCCCCACTGGCGCAACTATAGGGTCCAGATCTTAGCCTAGCTGGCAAGCTAACCTCCAGTAACCTCTCTGTCCCACCAGTGCTTCAGTCCTTGCCCAGGTAGCTGACATGCCACACACACTTTGAGATAAGTATTTATACAACTTCACAGACACTCCTGGGAAAGACTGACACAGATTCTCTGTGCCCCTTTATCTAGACTATACGGTAGTAATTTCTGCCACCACCAGTTAATACTTATCAGCTTCCCAAAGGCCCTTAAAAGGGTGTCCAGTTATTACTGTGCAATATTAATATCCAATTGGTAATGTGACGAATCAGTATAAGGCTTATTGGAAGGGCTTATTACAGGATCACTTATAAGCATGCAATGTACTCTAGAGCTTACTTATCTCTACACAAACCAGCCACAGGTAAATGTTTTTAAAATATTTAATAAATAATTAAAAACACAAGACAATACTACTACACCACAGTGATATCTAAGCATTCAGAGATCACACAGAAACTTAAAACAATACAGTAGGAAAGTTCTGATGTAACAGAAAAAAACAAGTTTAATCTTTATAGTCCTAGCTATTACTACAAGAAAACATACTTCTAAGATACTGCTTACATAAAGAGAGCATAAGGCAGTGCTGAAAGTTGGATATCAAGATCAAAATGCTCACAGTCTCTCTTTCAACAATAGTTTTTAAAATCACTAACACATTTCTGCTGGGCCCTCCCAGATTACATAATTTTGACACTTAGGTTTTCCCAGAATACACATTACATCGTTTTGATGCTTAGTCTGGAGTTCTCAGGCCAAAAGGCTACATTATTTAACAATCTAACACCTGCTCAGGAAACTACAACAATAAAAGACATTTCACATGTACACTAGTAATTATTCCTTAAGTTAAGACAATAGAAAGAATGTATTCAGTTAGCCTCTTCGACACCACTATTTAGATCAAAAGGGTATACAAGACATATTTTTAACTTCAAAAGAACAAATGTGAAATACTTGGCTTAGTTTTCCTTACAGCAGATGGCAATGTTGCTACAATCTTGAAGTTCACATTTTACAGTGTTTTCTTTCATTTAAGAAACAAGGCAGTATTTTACATTTATATTCACAAATGATAGAATTATGTATCAAATTCTATTTGACTAGGCTGGCAGCCTTTGCCCATCTTCCCCCAATCTTCACACCATAGAAAATGCTTCTTCTCCTCACAACATTGTCACTCTTGCATCGATCTGACTTCTGACATAGGTGCCATCGGATCCAAACTCCATCCATGGTGTGCCTTCATTGGAGCTGAAGTCATGGTCCACTTCATTTCTGATGATTCCTTTGAATCGTTCAGATCCAACCCTGTTGGAACAGTGTAAATCTTTGAGCCGAGTAGTTGATGCTGGGTCTGGGGGGATTAATTCGGGTCCAAGACTTTCAGAGCTGTTCCTTCCCCTTGGAGCTTCAGTCTTGGGCAGCTCAGCTCCAACATCTGCCTTGGAGCTGAGATGGAGTGTTCCTTGGGAGAAGCCTTTCCTAGGGTCCTCAGCCTTATTAGAGAAGCTTTGTGGATCTGTCTTGGGCTCTGCTCTTGAGGCATTTGAAAGGGTGCTGTATTTATCCAGAGAATAGACCTCCCTTTTGAGCTCTGGTCCATTCCTTTCCCAGAGGATTTCTCTGGGTCTTAGCCTACTTATCCAGTCCTTTCAGGACAGCCAGCACCCAAGGGCCTTGAGCCTGTCCTTGGTGAGGAACCTCCTTCAACTTTTGAGTCCTCTGTGGAACATCCCCCTGGAGAGGGACGCCAGAAGCACAAGTGTGAAAGGAGATGCATTGATTCCCTCAGGAATCACTCTCAAAAGATACTGATTTTGATGAAGGGGAAGGACCCCACAGATTCTCCCTTGAGAATGTCACATTTAGGGAAATTTTGGAATTAGTACAACAGAAAGGGGGGTGATCCACTGATGCACCTTCCCAAGAGGAATCAGTGTTCCTTGAGACTTTGGGGTTGGCCCATCTACCTCTTGGGTAGTTTCTCCCGCAGACAAGATGGTTGACCTAATCTCTAAGTGGGTATGGAAGTAACTGGATATAGCCAAGCCCATTCCCCATAAACTGGACAAATTGTTTCATTGAAGGATCAATTCCATTGCAGTAGGGGCATGGCCATAGATTCCATGGTGGTGGCAGCAGCCACCCAAAAGAAACTAGCAGAAAAAATTTCTCTGTCCATCCACCTAACAGGGAGTTTCATGTTTTGGACAGGTTGGGAAAGTGAGTCTTTGCATCTTCGACTTTTGGTATTTGGGTGCAAAATTACTTGGCACATGTTACTCATTTTCAGAGAGATTTTACCAAGGAATGCTCCAAATCTCTCACAGGGATTCTATATGCACAACAATAAAAATCCATCAATTCACAGTTGGCCACACCCCAGTCATCAACATCTTGATGTGTATAATTTCCAGTGCAATGGAAGACATGTCTAGAACAGCAAGCACTAGCATTACCATCAGGAGTCATGCCTGGGTGTGGCTTTGCAGCTTTGTGGAACATTTCAAGACATCCTTTAGTGCTTCCTATGATGGATCTACACTTGTCGTTCCAAAGGGCAAGAAAACTCCTTCCAGAGTAAACAAGACAGTAAGACCCTGTTGCTTTAGGAATCAAGTTCTCTACCCTCCCAAAGACCTTCTCTAGGAATCAGAAAGTAAGTCAAAAGCTTTGGTTCTGCAAAATACAAGTGTTCTTTCTTGACATTCCTGGAGATAGAGCCCCCATGGCAGAGGGGGAAATTCTAATGGTGGACGTCACCCATGAGTCAGAGGTGGTCCTCAGAATCAGGGTTTTCAGGGAAACTTCTCCAAGAGACCTTTCCAGTGCTTCTGAACTTTTGCCTGCCAGCCACTTTCTGGAGGCAGTTGGGAGATACTTATCCCTGCACCCAATGACCTGGATGACAAAAACAAAGATGCATGGATGCAAAGGATAATAACCAGAGGCCATCTTATTCCTTTCATTTATCCCCTTTTATCTACAAAGAAATTCCTGATGTTCCTTCCTGGCAAAGGGAAGTAGTCGCTTCAGAAATAAGGAAGCTTCTAAAGAATCAAGTCATAAAAGAGGTCCTACCAGACCAGAGGGGATCCAGAATTTACGCAGAGTTCTTTTAAGTACAAAGAAAAATGGGGACCTAAGGACAATTGTCGACCTAAGTCATCTCAAAAAGTTTATATGACATATGAAATTTCAGATGGTTGTGGTGTAGTTCATTATCCCCTTTTTGAGGGATAATGACTAGATATGTTCAAATGACTTTAAGGATGTAAGCTACCACATAAAGATGGACAGACAATCCAGGTGGTTCCTTCACTTTAGGCTAGGAGCTAGTCATTCCCAATTCAGAGCCATGCCCTTTGGCCTCACCACTGCCTCCCAGGTGTTCACCAAATGTATGGCAGTGGTTGCAGCTCATCTCCGACTGAAGGCGGTCCAGGTGTTCCCTTGCCTGGATGATTGACTCATCACTGCCCCTTCCAGAAATCTACTCATGTATCCAGGGACTCCCTACACCAACTTTGCACAAGTCTGGAGATCACAGTGAATACAGTGAAATCAAAGTTACATCCATTTCAGTCCTTAGAGTTCATCACAGCCCTTTTGTATACAAAACTTCAGATTGTCAGGTGGCCTCAAACCAGGATCTCAGTTCTTCACAAGCAAGCCTTAGCAGCACTTTCCCTCCAGAAATAAATAGCAAGATTGATCCTGTGCCTCCCAGACTCTGTGGTGGTGGCTATCACCTCCATACCTCTAGCCAGATATCATATGAGAGCCCTGCAGTAGACCTTATCAGCTTAGTGGTCTATCAGACAACATCCCATGTCCTTCTAGGTGTCCTTAATGAATATTTGCAGATCTCACATCTGGTGGTGACTGGAGTCACCTCTTATACCTCTAGGATGTTGTTTGTTCCATCCTCTCCCCAAACCAGGGCGACCACAGATGTGTCCCACCTGGGATGGTGGTGAGGGCATTTGCAGGGAAAGACAGTTCAAGGCACATGGTTCCAGGCAGAGGCCAGCCTTCCTATCAACATGTTGGAGATGAGAGTGGTCCTCCTAGCATTGCAGGCTTTTCAAGACTCTCTCCCCTCCAGTGTGATTTCTGTCCAAACAGACAATATTTCTGTGGTTTGGTACATCATCAAGCAAGGGGAAACATGATCTTACCACTTATGTCTTGAGCCCATGAGAGTGTAGCAATAGGCAATGTCTTCTCACCACTTTCTGATTGCAGTGCATATTCCGGGGCTGTCCTATATTCTGGCAGACAGGTTGAGCAGGTTCATCTTCCTCCCTCAAAATGGCCCCTCAATGATAGTGGAGCAAATATTCAGCCACTGGGGCCTACTGTGCTGCAACCTGTCTGTACCTATCCACAATGCCAAGTGCAGCTGGTGCTTTGCTCTAATTCCCCAAGAGAAGAGAGGGAGCCAACAAGGGACACTGTGGTCCATAATTGGCTCTCCAGACTCCTTTACACCTTCTCACATACCACGCTTATACCCAAATTCCTACAAAAAGCTTTAGTGAGAAAGGTCACAGTCATCCTCATAGCACCCTACTGGCCTCAACAAGTGTACATTTCCTTCCTCCAGCCTAATCTAGTGCACCCTCCCTGGATGCTGGGCGCTACTCCAGACCTACTGACTTAGCCTTCATTATTGCCTCACCCAGACAATCAGTCCCTCAAGCTTACCATATGGTTTCTTCATTTCCAGGTTCTCCCCCTCTGTCAGTAATATGTTGACCTCTTCTCAAAGATCTTTCACTAGAAAAGTTTACAAAAACAAATGGAAGAGATTTTCCATCACATTTTCATATAAAATTCTGGATCCCCTCTCTCAGCCATACTTGAGTTTTTAGCATCTCTTTTTCAAGATGGAGCTGGCTATTCCACTATCAAGGTTCATCTTGCTGGGCCTTGCAATATGGCTACATATT
Organism: Protopterus annectens; assembly: GCF_019279795.1. Classification (NCBI taxonomy): domain Eukaryota; kingdom Metazoa; phylum Chordata; order Ceratodontiformes; family Protopteridae; genus Protopterus; species Protopterus annectens. The sequence continues at coordinate 100,620,998 of NC_056751.1, read as the reverse complement.
GAGTAGCAGCTTAATACTAGCTCTCCCAGTGTGAAAACAGAAACTCAGCAGAGAAAGCCAGTGAACTTATATTTCTGGGTAAGTTTCAGTAACTGGCTAGTTAAAAAATACAGAGGACATGAAAGAAAATTAGATACAAAAGATGACTGACTGGGAAGATTATTGCAAATATTCAGCAAAAAGCAGTGCAAGTTCCAGACATGACGTCCAGTAACCTAGAGGAAAGTATAAGACAATTGCAAACAGACCTTATTAAAATAAATGAAACACTGATGGAGTATATCAACTCAAATAACAAAAGGCTGGAAAAAATGGAAAAAGCTTTAAACAGATATTCAGATGAGGTGATAAAACTGTAAAAATCCAAGGTCAAAATGAAGAAAAGGCTGGCTGAATATGAGACTGCTCAAGAAGAGATGTTTCAAAAAATAATAGAATTAGAGGATAGAGTGTGTAGGTAAAACCTGAGATTTTTCTGCTGTACCAGAGAAACTGTAAGGAATAGACTATTAATTTTATGAAAGCACAATTAAGCAACTGGAATGGTATTCTATAGCAGGAGTTGTTAATTGAAAGGGCACAGCATACGTATGCATCAAACCTGGCTATGAGAAAGCAACCTACACCTTTAATAGCAAAGATGAAGTCCTACCAGCAGAAGTTGATTCTGACAAAACTGTGGCAAAAGAACAAAGTCCTAAAAGTAGAAGACAGCAGAATGTATGTGGAGAATAATTACTCACTGTACACCAGGCAGAATAAGAAAAAAATCTCTTCCACTATTCAGGAAATGTCAAGAAGCAGCTATGCCATTCAAACTGCTGTACTCATCTAGCTTCAAAATATTCTTTCCTGGAGGGACAAAATCATTTTTTGATGCAGTACATGCTATAGAGGAAATGTAAAAGTTTGTCCAACAAAAGTGAGCTGTGAAACAGCAGGAGAATCTGCTTCTTGTTCTTCTGATTATAAAGACCACAGAGATACTCTGCCAATGAAACTTTTCCAATGTTTTAACTGAAAATGCGTGAGAGAGGAAAAAAAGCAGTTGACTAGAAGAAAATATGTTTGAAGTGAAGCAGAGATGTGATTTGGTAGATGTAGATGGATAGGAATAAAAACAGTAAGTTGAAAATTGACAAATGTGGGATTACAAAGCAATAACTATATTTATGAAACATGACAGAACAAGAAAATCTGGAAATATTGCACTTTTTTACTTTATTAAACTTTTTGAGGACTCTAAAGCATATGTCCTACTTCATGTCATTAATATTCGGAAAAATACTGAGGAGAGGGGAAGTGGAGGGAGAAAGTTAACTCTAAATCATATTTTTATAGTACATGATTTTTTTTTAGCACAGTAGTGTAATAGGGATACTAATTTAAACAGGTGTTCCTGTTTTTTCTCCCTTCTTCTCTCTTTTTCCTTGTTCAGTTTTAATAAATGGAGGCACTGCAATGTAAAAAGAAGAAGAAGAAGAAGAAAAGTCTAATCAAAAGAGCATGACAAAAAAAAAACTGATGCACTTTTTTCATTCTTGCATAGGGGAATGTCTGGGTTATGGCCCATAGCTTGATCTAATAACAAGCTTTAAGAGAAAGCAAGTAAATGGAAAAGAAAATTGAATGTTATAATGCTTTTCTCTAGCAAATAAATGTATGCTTTGTAGCAACTCTGTATCTGGCCCTTGTGTCTCCATGGAGACAATTTGATAAAGAGAAATGGTTAGGAGATAATGTTTTCTGAAAATATTCAATTATTTTCCCAGCTGGGAGAAATATAAAGATATGACAAAACCTGACAGCACTTAGTAGAAACACAGGTGGTACCTTGTGTGTTAGCATGGATAAAATGTATCTTAGTTTAATCCAAATCTGTGAGTGTGGCTGTCAGTTTTGGACACATATTCCTATTAGGAGGGTAAAACTTTAATATTTGAAGATGTACATAGTTGTGTGTGTTGGTATTAAGGTAATAGGTTTTAGGGATTTTAGGAAGTTATTCGGGGTGTGTTTGTGCTTTTTTTGAGGGCTTTCAATAAAAGAAAAAAATTGTAAGTTGTGAGATAGGCTCAAATGGATATGACAAGAAACAACTGTAGAAAAGAGCAACCTCTCATAGTGTGTGTGCATAAAACACAAAAGCTGGAACTAGATACTTAAAAAAGCCATTAACACAGTGAGACTTTCTGTAATGTCTTTAAATGTCAATGGTCTCACAGATAAATACAAAACAGAAAGAGTAGAAAACTATATTAAAATGTAGAGCGCAAATAGCAATGCTACTTGGAAAGAACTGAACATGTGAATTTGATAAAAAAAGGTTTTCAGGGTGGTTATTCAGCAGAATACCTGGGACAAAGGAAAAGGGGAGAACTTATATCAATTGCAAGAGGAGCACCAATAGTGATAGAAGATGATAAATAAGATAATAATGGCAGATTTGTAGTACATAGGGGCTGCTGAAAAGGGAGAAGGATTACACTGGCATTTATTTATATTCCACCTAAAGCTGCTATAATGTAGCTTAAGAAAATTCTGGGAGAAATAATCCGCTGTCAGCAAGGGATATTAATTTTAGGTGGGGACTGGAATTTGATCCACAGCAATGAAGGTATGTCTGGGGGTCCAGAAGGGAAAATATAACAAAGGAAGTTAGCTTTCTGAAGAAATTTATGAAACTATTTGGTATGGAATGTGTGAATTCAGTAGTAGGAGTTAGGAGTGAATTTACATATTACTCCCCCAAGATACAAAACAAGGCTAGGCTAGACAGAATTTATATTTCACAAGAACTTGTGCATTTAATTGAAAGCCTTGATATGTACCCAATAACTAATTCATATCATGTACCAATGATAATAAAATAAAAACACGGGATAATGAAATAAAAATGAGACTCTGGCACTTTCCCACCTATCTGTTGAAAGAGAGGAATTTAAGAAATGGGTAGTAGAAATTATTCACGAACTATTAGAGAAGATATAAATTTCTTCTGAAAATATAGCTAGGGAGTGGGATAAAATTAAATTGGAGTTTAAAAATAGAATGAAAATAAAAAAAAAACAAGATATGGTTAAGTAAGAATTATTTAGAGGGAATGACAAATGTTAAAGTGTTGCAGAATAGGGGAATCTCACAGAACAAGAAGATGAGCAACTGCTAAATGCTAAACAGAAAATAAGGGGTTACTTCAATAATATGCAAGAGTTTAGAAAGATTGCTGTTAAGCAACTGTTTTTTGATAATAACAGTAGAGCACAAAAACTTTTAGCACAATGACTCAGGCAACACAAAGTAGAAAGGGCTGCATCACATTTAGGGAGCATACAACAAGGAAGATAACAAGAGATCCTGTAGAGGTATTAGAAATATTTCAGAAATTCTATGAAAGTCTGTATGAAGCAGAGAAATATGGAACTCAAGAAAAAGTACAAATGGAAATGTTTATGGAAGAATTAAGTATGCCAATGTTAGAGGTAGATGAAGCTCAATTACTAACAGTTAGTATAGGAGCAGATGAGATAAAAATGGTGATGTATAACCAGTTGTGACAAAGGGCAATACTGCCAGCACAGCTATCTGGAATTTTGTAAATAATTATATGTAATTTGTGAATATCAACATGATTCATATAAGATGCTTGTGTTACAACTGTATTAGAACTGTGTGTCATGTGTATATTAAACTTTGTACAGACATGTGTGTAGAAAAAGGTTTTTGCAAGGTGCTTGAAATGTATCCACAATGTACCCTACTGGAACAGAACAGAAATGTACATGCACTATTGTAACTGTTTAACTGTATATATTTAACAGTGGAAAGTGAAACACAGGAGGTTAACTTCAGTCCAGGAAAACTTCAGAAAAATTGCTGAAATTAAATTACTTTATGGCTATGCAATAAAAGATGATACATTTCAGTTTCAATGCAGCAAGGAGACATAATATCTGTACTAGGAAACTTTCTGCATTGTCTTGGAAGTGTTTTGTTTTATTGTTTTTTGACTTCCGGCAATTTCCAAAGATCTGAGGAAAAGCCCTTGTCTATGTATTTTTACAGGTAGATGCTAAATGCTACCAGCTGCCATCAGTGGTTGTTTTGGGCCTGGGGACAAAAAGTCAGATGACAAGAAATGATGACATTCTGCAAGCTAGCCCAGCAGTAATATTTGAGATATTAATTTGAGAACTGTTTGAGAGATACACAGTATTCTGTATTCTGCCTTTGACCTGACAACAACTAGAGAAGATCGATTTACCACATCTGCCTTGCTCTGTAAAATGTTTATAGGTAATAGTAACTCTTTTAGATATAGTCAGGAATATAGCAAAGCTTAGTTTAGATATTTTCCTTCATTTATTTGAGACTGTCCAGCAATGTTGTTTTAAATATTTCCTGTGATTTTGAACTCTCTTGTCACCGTAAATATATATTTAGTATTGTCTTATTGTTTAATTATTTATTATTAAATATATTTAAACAGCTCATTGTGGCTGATCTATCTAGAGATATGTAACTTCTGAGAGCACTTGCATATTTATTTGGTGACACTGTGGGCCATTCCTAATACCACTTGTGTTAATAGCACCATTACACAGTAAGATTGGACATCCTTTGCTAAGGGCCTTAAATTAGCTGATAAGGGACTGGCTGGTTGGAGTGATAACTACCTTATAGTCTGGGCAAAAGGGGGCATAGCTAGTAAACCTGTGCCAGCCTTTCCCAGGTGTGTGTGTGTGCATAAATCAAACCTCAAATAGTGTGTGTGCGTGTGTGTGTGTGTGTGTGTGTGTGTGTGTGTGTGTGTGTGTGTGTGTGTGTGTGTGTCAGCTGCTTGGGCAGGGACACAAAGCACTGGTTTGACAGAGAGGGTACTGGAGGTCTTGGCTTGGCTACTCAGCTGAGATCTCAACTCTATAGCTGTGCCAATAGAAAGTCTTATTGGGGATCTGGAGAAAGAGGGAGAATCCAGCCCCAGACTGACTGTGGTTTCTTTGTGCTCTTATGGGAAATTGCAGTTGATGCAGAGAGCTGCTTCTGGTAATACTGTGTGTGTGTACCTTGTCATCCTCTCAGTGTACGTCCCCCACTGGTGCCAATGGTGAGGATTGAGGCTTCTTGATTACTGGTCCAGTGGTGGGGTGTCATAGCAATCTACAGGAAAGTCCCCAGGAATAGATGGTATTCATGTGGAAATTTGGAAGCTAGGAGAAAAAACTGATAAAGATCTGGAAGGGTTTGTTTAACAGTATTTTAAGAGGAGGAGAAGTACCAACATCCTGGAAGAAAGTGGTGGTAGCTGTAATGCCTAAATAGGGTAAAGACCCATAAGATCCAGCTTCATACAGGACTGTTTGAATACTAAGCTGTGATTATAAAATGTTTATGTTTATAATGGCTAAAATAATAGAAAATGTAATGCCAAAATTGATAGATATGGATCAGTGGGGTTTTGTGGAAAGGAGACAAATATTTAACAACATTAACAGCACATTGATGAGCCAGGGGGAAGTAGGATGTAGAAAATACTACTGTTGTTTGTTTTTTTTTTTGATGCAGCAAAAGCATTTGACAGAGTAAGCTGAGACTTTATGAGCAGGGCAATGGAAACATTCACATTGCCTGATAAAATTTTAAGGTTGATTAGGAGGATATATGAGGGATTGGAGGTGAAAATTAAAGTTGGTGGGCTCTTCTCTGATAATTTCTGCTTGAGCAGAGGAACCAGGAAGGGGTGTCTTCTTTCCCCTTTGTTATTTGTATTATATTTAGAACTATTGACAAACAAAATAAGGGACTCAGAAATTCAAGGATATATTTGTATGGTAGTTAAGAAAAGCAGGCTGTATTTGCAGATGATATTATTTTATACCTGATAAAACCGAACAGGGCATTTCAATGTTGTGGAACATTTTGAGACAGTTTCATATTTTTTGGGATACAAAATTAATGAAGCTAAAACAAAGGCAATAGAGGTAAATTATGTACCCACACACAAACTGGTTCAGCAATATCCATATTTATAGGGACATGATAAAGTGAAATACTTAGGCGTATGGATTAAAAGTGATTCTGGTGTGGCAGCTAAGGATATGTGGGACAAGACTAAAAAGATAATACAAAAACTGAGAAATTGGAAGTTCTGTTATACAGATATGGATCGTAAGATACAAGCAGTTAAAATGTTTTTAGTTCCATTAGTCTTATGCTCAGGTCAGGCATATTTTATCAACCAGAGGAAAAGTTGTGGATAGCAATTAATAAAGAGCTGAAGGATTTTATCTAGGAGGGGAAGATGGCAAGAGTCAAGTGGGATAAGCTGATTCTTCCAATAGAACAAAGCAGATTGGGATTACAAGATTTGAAGGGGTATTTCAGAGCTACACAGTTAAGGCTTCTATACATAGTACAAGCAGAACCTATAATTCAAAGTGGAAAGGGATGATGTTGAAATGGGGGAAGCTCAAAAAATAAGGAGAGAATGTGATTTTGGATGCAGATTTTGGAGAATAAGAATAATCATACAGAATATTATATTCATAAAGTAGCAGAAAGTATTCTAAGAACTAACCCAGGACAGGAATGGAAGAAGGAGATTCTGCCGGTAGGGATGACTGCAATTAGGGATACAGACTATAGGCAAGAGAGGTTGGAATTTATTTGAGAAAACTGGCAAAGGAACCAAGGTACTGGGAGCAAATAAGCAAATAACTAGAGAGGGAAATGTAATAGAATGTGAGGATGCCAAGAATGTATTTGGACTTCAGGTCAGAGATTCCCTTCCCTATCAAGGACTGATATCAGAGTATAGGTAAAGAGAACGATATAGTGTGTCCTAAACAAAAGCGCAGCCCTGGTGGAGTTTTAGTAGAATCTAGAACAGAATCTTTTGTTAAAGAAAAGAATATTGCATGTTAACTATAAGAATTAATCAGAAGAGTCTAGAAAGGAGTGGGAAGAGAGACTGGATAAGCAATTCACAAAGAAACAATAGGGAGATATATTTATTCTCCCAAATATACAACAACGTCTAGAAGATTTAGCATTCTTGCTTAGAAATGTTTAGATAAGTATTTTTATACCCCAGTTAGACTCCAGAGAATTTTTCCTGAGGTAGACAGCAAACTTGGAGGTGTGATGGGAAGAAAGAGTTAATTGGGAACATATTTTCTGGGAGTGTAATGTGTTGGCAGACTTTAATGATTCACCAAGAATACTACTGTATCAGAGGTACTGGGTAAGCAAATTGGTATATCTAAGGAAATTACTTTTCTGAGGTATGATCCAGAATTTAAATTGCGTAGACATAATAAGACCTTGCTGAGTCTAATTATTGTGGCTGCCAAAAAAAGCAGTTACTAGAAAATGGAAATCAAAGTCTAAATCAACTGTACTAGAAGTGAATATATAAAACAGCTGGAATGGGATGTTTTAGAAAAGGGTAGGAGCAAATTACTTAGAAAAAATGGGAATTATGGGAACAATACATACAGTGGGAATGAGGTTTAATGAGGAATGAGGTTTAAAAGAAGGCAGGATGTAAATGAGCTATGTAATGTCTGACTGACAATTATTAGGTAGATTAGAAGTGATGTATAATGTTTGCAACTAAAATTATGTCAGTATGATTTGTGATGTATAATGGTTGCTACTAAGATTATATCAGTATAGTTTGTTTTCTTTTATATAAATGTATGATTGCCTATGTCATAAGTGATAATTTAATTTAATAAAGATGTTTCTTGTTTAAAAAATGTACAGCTTGCAGCTAGTTCATCATTTCACATTGGGGAGAACCAGTCTCCCATTTAATCTCACAGATTTTCTAAAGCTTTTCTCAGAGGAAATGTTCTTCTCCATCTTCAACTCAGGGAACCAATTGTTGCTTGGGATGTAACTATTCTGTTATGGGTTTGACTAGGCCCCCTTTTTGAAACTGCTGCCAAAGTTTATCTAAAGTTTATATCATGGAAAACTTTGTTTTCAATTGCCTTTATTGCTACCAGGAGAATTTCTGAAATCTGGGTATTATTTGTAGAACTTCCATTTCTGATCTTCCAGATAGATAGGGTGACCTTGAGAATTAACCCTTCTTTTCTTCCTAAATTGGCTGCTGAAATAATGAAGCTATCAACCTGCCAGTGTTTTTTCCAGACTTCTCCAGCAAAGGAGAATGCATGTTGTATTTGTTGAATGCACACTGCCAGTTACATTTCTGTTTACACAGAACTAAATCATTCAGAAAATCTAACCAGTTATTTGTATCCTTTTCTTAAGACAATGTAGAAAAAGGTGTGTCCAAAGTCATGCTTTCTTGGTGGCTTTCAGACTGTATTGCCCATGTTTATAAAGACAGTGGTTAATCTTTACCCAAGAATCCAGAAAGGCTCATTCAAAATGGGCTATGGTTTTCTCTACAGCCTTCTTCTCCAGGGTACACATTGATGACATCCGTGCTTGATCCAAAGTTAGACCCTTGGTCCAAGGTTCGCACATTTATTTCTCACTGTAAGTTAGATCTACAGTCCTGCTCAAGAGCTTCTTTTGGTTCGGCTGTGATTTTGAATATCCTTCCATGAGACCTTCCATGGGTTATGATAGCCGGGGACTCTGTCCCATTCTTTGAGGAATGTATGGAAGAGACAACATCAAATATGAAAATGATCTACTTACTGTAACAATAGATCTGTGTTGCCTGTTTATGTCCTTCTTTAATGTCCCTCCCTCCTTCCCCCATCCATTGTCTTTCAGTTTTACGCTTCCATTTCTGGACAGGCCTGACTGAGTTACCCCTAGTGCTAAAAAGTTTTTTACCACAAATCTACAGATGTCGGCTGGTTTTCTTACTTTACCTTTCGTGTGCTACTTGCCTCCTTTCAGGCCTTAAATTAGAATAATATTATTCTTTCTTGATATTGGAAGCAAACTAGATCTGAAGTAAGCTGCTCATGGTGGAAAGATTATGGGGAAAGGAAGGAGCCTGAGCACTGGATCTGAAGCTTAGAAGTGGCCAAAGTCATATTCGAGTTGGGTCTGAGTACCCATCCATGGAGGAAGAACGGAAGCAGACAACACCGATCTATCATTATGGTAAGCACATAACTTTCTTTTCATAAGTCCCAGAATCTTGCCCAGGACACTTCTGGTTACAGATCCTCCTGAAGGGGGGAGGGTAGCTTTAACGGAAGTCATCCAAGAGGTAGAGATGGACTGCAAAATCAAGGGTTTTGAGGTCCTTTCACTGAGAAACCATGTGGGCACACATGAATGACTGCCAATTGTCTCAGTGTGAAAGCAGTCAGGAGGTGCTTATCTCCGCAACCTTCATGCCTGGCTAGCCATCACTCAAGATTCTTGGGTGCAGAAGATAATCACCAGAGACTATGTAACTGCCTTGGCCTTTCCACCAAGAAACAGAAAGAAAATCCCCAGTGTTTCACCCAGTCAGTAGGAATTAGTGGCAGGAGAAATGTCAAGCTGCTAGAAACGTGAATCATCCATACCGTCCCACCAGAAGATACAAGGATCTGCAGCCTACTCATGATTCTTTTTGAGTTTGAAAAAGACTAGGGACCTCAGCCTATTCTGGGCCTCTGTCACCCAAATCAGTCTGTGAAGCAGACAAAGTTCCGGATGGTCACAATGTATTTTGTTCTTACTCTAATGTGAAAGGATGACTGGATGTATTCAACAGACCTTCAGGATGCCTACTACCATGTAAAGATAGCAAGGTAATCCAAAAGGTTTCTCTGCTTTCAGCTGTGGGCCAGTAATTTCCAGTTCAGAGGGCTGCTCTTTTGTCTTACCACAGCCCCCAGGGTGTTCACCAAGTACACAGCAGTGCTAGCAGCTTACCTAAGACTGTAAGGGTTCCAGGTTTTTCTCCACCTAGATGACTAGCTATTTACCACTCCCCCCAGAGATGTTATAATCCAGTGTAGGGACTTATTGCTCCAATTCTGTCACCAACTAGGCATTACAATAAATGTGGAGAAAAGCCAGCTGACAGTGACACAAGCAATAGAGTTCATAGTGTGCCACCTGGACACAACATCCCAAACAGCCAGACCCCTGTAATCGAGAGTTCTGTCTATCCTCAAACTTTCGAAGTCCTGTCTTCCTACACTCTCCCAGCAAGGCAAATTCTTCTGCCATTGTGGTCAATAGCTGTATCGATTACACTGGTTCCACAGGCAAGATATTACATGAGAGTGCTGCAGTGGACCCTTTTTGTTCAATGGTCAGTGTTAAATCAATCTCTTTACTTTTTGATACAACTCGTGTCAGTATGCAGCTGTCACATTCTTTGGTGGTTGACCTCTGTTCTTGTCACATGGGGTAGACCTTTCACCTTTTCAGCCCTAATGACCACTGTGATCGTGGATGCCACCATTCTGGGATGGGGTGGGCATTTCAAAAGGAAGACAATCCAAGACACTTGGTCCATGACAGAGGGCAATCTTCACATCATTGATTTGGAGATGAAGGTGGTCTTCCTAACATTGTAAGCCTTTCAATACTTTCTCTCTCCAAAGGTGTAATCTCCATCCAGACGGACATCATGGTGGTAGTTTGGTACAGGAACAAGCAAGGGGAATCCTGCTCATACTTATCATGTTGGGAAGTCATGAACGTGTGGCAGTAGGCAGTACTTTCTCAATGCTTCTATTATCAATGCACATCCCTGGGAGTTCCAGTGTCTTGGCAGACAAACTGTGCAGGTCTATTCTTCTGCCTCACAAGTGGTGTGCCAAACAGTCATTAGGGACTGTGGTATTCAGTCACTGGGGCTAGCTTTATTGCGGCCTTTTTGCTTCCCACCTAAACACCAAGTGTAGTAGCTACTTTGCTCTGATCTCCCCTAAAGGGGACAGGGGAATACTCTTGTCCAAAGTTGGACCCCAGGTCTCTTGTATGCCTTTGCACCTTTTCCTTTAATAACCAAGTTTCTACAGAAAGTGATCAGGTGCAAGGCAGCAGTAATTCACATTTCCCTTTTCTGGCCACAACAGGTTTGCTTCCCCTTCGTTTGGTCCCAATCTGAAGCACCCTGCATGAATGCTGGGTCCTCTTCTAAACCTTCTGTCTCATCCATCTGACCAGCCTCACTGAGATCTGAAAGCCCAGAAGTTAACAGCATGTGTTCTTCAGTTCCAGTGATGGACAGAGATGCCAAGCTTTCTGCCTTAGTTATTCATATTTTATAATTATCCAGAAATTTAACTCAAGAAAGGTTTACAGGTAAGTGGCAAAGATTCATTGTTTTGACTTTTTTGATACTTTCTCAGATACTCTCGCATCTGTTTTTGGCTTTTTGGGCAGGTTTATTCCAAGAGTGTGCCAGTTTTCCCACTCTTAAGGTCCAACTAGTAGCCTTATTCAGTTTTCATGTTTGGGAAAACCAGTCGTGTTGCATCTTTGAAACTCTAAGAATTTTTTAAAAGGAGCTTTTTCTTTTCAGACCCCCTCCCATATCAGAGCTCCAGCTCCTCCTTGAGATATTATCTTGATGCTTCATGAGTTAACCAGATCACCTTTTGAATCAGCAGCATCTGAGGAGCTGACATTTCTGTCTTGGAAAATTATCTTCCTAGTGGTTATCACTTCTGCCAGGAGAATTTCAGAAATTCAAGCCTTATTTTCTAAACCTCTCTACTTAGTTTCTCATAGGGATATGGTATCCCTTCGTCCTAACCCAAGTTTTGTTCCAAAAGTGCCTTTGGAAGCTTCACTTAATCAGGCAGTTAATCTACTGGTTTTCTTTCCAAAGTTTTCTAACAAGTAGATATCTTACACGTAATGAATGTTTACCATCAATTGAGATTTTACCTACATCATACCAAAGGAATCAGAAAGACAGATCAACTTTTTTTTATTTTCTATTCAAAGGCTAAGTTGGGACAAAGCATTTCTAAAGCCATCATGCTGTCCAGGTGGCTGTCTGATTGTATTACTTTTGTCTATAAGGAAAAGGGATTGGCTGTTTCACACAAACCCAAAGCTCAATTATCTAGAACAGTGGCAGCCTCAACTGCTTATTTTGCTAGAGTTCCATAGGATCATAGGAGGCTACTAGGCTATTGGCCCTGAGGCCCTTATAAGCTTAGCCAAGAGTTTAGCCCATGTTTAGACAAGTTAGCACCCAAAGTCCCTGTCCAGCAGGGACACAGGTGGAATCCTAGGGGTGTATTTTCTGTTTTCCATCCAGTTATCCAGGTTGCGCTTAAAAAGGGATAATGAGGTACTCTGCTTCACGTGGAAAGGGAGTCTATTCCACATATGGGGAAGTCTCTGGGACACAAATTTGTCTCGCCAGCAAGTCCTATTGATATCACAGACCAGGTTAAGGTCACGCGTATAGGTTGCTCGAGTGGAGCTTGACTTGGCGATATGCAGCAGTCCCATCAGTAGATGAGATTTGTGCTCCAGCTACTTGGTCTAATTTTCATACCTTTGTATCTCAGCATTAGCTGGAAATGCATTCTAGGTCCCATGCATCCTTCGGTTCCAACTTTCTTTAGAATATCCTTCCATGAGACCATGTTGGAGTACTAGTAGCTGGGGAATCTGTCCCACACTTTGAGTAGGATTGAAAAGACAACATCGGATATTGAAGTTATGTACTTAACATAATGCTAGATCTGTGTTGTCTTGTCCGGCTCAACCTCTTCTCTCTCCCTCCATTTCCCTTGCCAAAACTGTCATCCATTGGCATCTCAACTGATGGATTGGACCTGTCCAGGGCGTCATCATATGTTCAGCCTTGAGTTGACTTCTCTGCCTTCTCATTATTGGCATGACATTGAACATTTTCTGAGCCTTTTAGACAAGATATTATAGACAAATGGGAAAACTTGATCTAAGGTATTAAAGGAACAAGAGACTTATTGATAAGGGAGGAACCTGATACTTGGATCAAAGAGCTTGAAAAAAGGTGCTGAGATGATAGGATCATAAGAGATTACTAGGCTAATGGCTGTGGGGCCCTTACAAGCCTATCCAAGAGTTTATCACCAAAAAAGAAACCTCAATCAGCATCTGTCACCCCTGTCAATGAGGGACACAGGTGGAACTCCTGGGACAAAATTGTGGTTGTCCATCCACTCATCAAGGTTGCCCTTGAAGAGGGTCAGCGACATACTTTGTTTGACGTGTATGGGGAGTCTACTTCAGAGACAGGGCAGCCTGTGAGAGACAAACCTGTCTCTCCAGCAGGTTTTGTTAATGTCACATATTAGATTTAGGCACTTCGATAGGGTAATACGTGAGGAGTTAGACTTACGGATATGGAGCATGTGTAGTAGAGCAAGGTCTGAGATTGCCTTGTAGGCGAGACACAGATCACCTCTGAGCAATCTGTATGATACAGAGTAGAGTGATAGTGATTTGAGCTTGTCCACATAGGACAGGTGTTGGGGGCCATGGATTCTCTTTGTGAAGTATTTCTGTGGCCTTTCCAGTTAGTGCAGGTGTTTGGAGAGGTACATACCAAACAGGGTGTTGTACTCAATTATTGGCCTAATGGCAGAAGAGTACAGAGAGGTAATAACCTCCTTTTTTCTGGATGCAATCCCTTTACTTATGAGATGAACCAAGTAAAAGGCTTTTCTGACCACTGTCGCTACTGATGGTTAAATGTGAGATTGCTGTTAACTTGTGTACCCAGGTCTCTCACCACAGGTTCTGTTCTTAGGGGATTGCCACTAATGTGGTACTCAGTAGGGGCCATGTTTTTGCCGAATGGTATGTTAATACATTTTTTTGCATTTAACTTAAGGCCATGACTTTGGCACCAGTTATCTGTTGCTGTGAGATCCTCTTGAAGTATGTTAACATCATTTGGGGAGTCACTGACATCACCCAACTTACAGTCATCCGCAAACTTGGTCAGCCACAGGCCTTTTGTCTTTGCCTGGACCTCTGAGAAGTAGATGCCAAACAATAACGGTCCTAGGACAGATCCCTGGGGGACACTACTATTGACATGTCTGCTTTCGGGTGTAGTGATCCCTTTTTTGACCTTGTGGTATTATCAGTGAGCCATTTGGCTACCCACTTGATGAGGTAGGGATTTATGCCAAGTTCTGTTAGTTTTTCAATGATGCCTGAATGGGGGATTGTGTCAAAGGCTTTGGCCAAGTCAAGGTAAGCTGTATGTATTTACTTTCCCTCATTCAGTGCCTTGGTGACATTCTCAAAAAAGTCAACCTGATTCAACAGGCAAGATCTGCCCTTGACAAATCCGAACTAGGTGGGGTCAAGTGCTTGGAGACTGCCAATGTCCTTGTTTATGAGGTCCATAATAATACGCTCCATGGCCTTGCAGATCAGACTTGTCAAACTAATGGGGCGATAGTTTCCAGGGTCAGTAGTGGCACCACCTTTGTGCAAAGGGATGGCAATGACACTTCTCCACTCTGCTGGAATGAAGCCTGTATTAAGGTTATGGTAGAATAGGGTGCTCAATGGCGAGGCTAGCTCTTGAGATCAGATCTGGTTAGATCCAACAACATATACATTAGCCCATATAGAAGAAAACACAGATCTAGCATTATGGTGAGTACATGACATTCATTTAGATTCTGCTGTAGGACACCTTACAGAAAGGGCTGGAAGACAGAAGCCTTTTCTTTTCGATGGATGGAAATATTCCTGTATACCTTCCCCCTTTCCTCCTGATAATCAGCTTTCATTTTAAGATCCAAAAGAACTTCCAAAAATAATTTTAGTAACTGCCTTTTGGCCCAGACAGCATTGGTTCTACTTCTCATCAAAATGGCCAAGGGCAGTTACCACAGTGTTCCCCACATAATGGATCTGTTCACACAGCACAAAAGATCACTGATCCACCCCGCCCTGCAGTATATTCATTTAACTGCTTGGATGACAGTCTTTTGATCCCTCTTAGGCACCTTTTCCTAATGATGTGCAGCATGAATTAAAAGAGGCTAGAAACCTTGCCACTGGAGAATTCTGTTTAGCCAAATGGAAGAGATTTTATTGTTGTTGTCACAAAGAGAAGTCAAGTTTATCCAAGGCAGAAGCCTTTCTGGTTTATTTATGTATTCATATTTACGTACCGAAGTAGCGCTCTGATCTCAGTGTTGCATTGGCAGGTACAGCCCAGGTCAATAGAATCACATAAGAAATGAACAAAATGTATATACAGATACAAAGACATACTAAAATGTCTCAATGTCTCTCTCTCTCTCTCTATATATATATATATATATATATTTTTTATATATATATATATATATATATATGTATGAGTGTGTGTATATATGTGTATGTATATGTGTGTGTGTGTGTGTGTGTGTATATATGTACATGTATATATATATATATATATATATATATATATATATATATATATATACACATATAAAATATATATGTGTGTATATATATATATATATGTATGTGTGTATAGACACTTATTTAGAGATGCAAGAATATGCTACAACATCTACTTCAAGAAGCAGTTAACAATGTCAAAACATGGACAGAAGAATGTAATTATTCTTAGCAGAGCCTCGTGGATAAGATGTAGCCATAATGACCAAGATGGCTCATGCTACATGGATAGTAGCATATCATTTCATTATACAGGGAGGTAGGAAGACATTAGAAGAGCCAAGTGAGAATAGTTGCAGGAAAGGACACCATGGGGAGAAAACAGAGAAATGGTGTAAGAGTCATGCAGAGGGACGAAGAGTAGAAAGGACAAGTGTGAGTGAGATGCAAAGAGAAGAGGGAAGTAGGATGAATGACAGGCAGTAAGTAAAGAGGATGACAAGATGAAATAAGGACGCTTGAAATAGGGATAAAGGGGTGTGACAGAGCTGCAGGGTTCATGTAATGTGACCTGAGTGAGTGCAGATGCAGTTTGCATGGGTGAAGAGGTGTTCCTTGAGCTGTTGTCTGAAGTCAGACTAGTTTTGTACATCTTGGATTGAGAGAGGAATGGATTCGCATAGTTTAGGTGCTAGGATGGCGAATGCATGGTGAGTGCAATAGAGTTTATCTTTTGGAGTTTGTAGGGTTGGTTGAGATTGAGAAATACCCCTGAGATTATATGTGGGGGGGGGTTGGTGAAAAGTTTATGAATAAGGGGGGATAGTGTCTTAGGAGAAAGGGCGTGGCGAATTATTGTTCCTAGTAAGAAGTTGGCTCTCAGATGTACTGGAAGCCATTTAGCTTTGACTAGAGTTTGGCTGTGGTGTCCATTATTGGAAGAGTTAGTAATGAACTGGTAGATTTTATTGGAGATTGTTTGCAAGGTGGTGGCATTTTTCTTTGAGGCTGCAGCTGTAATGGGTAGTTCATATTCAAGTTGAGACAAGAGTATACCTTTGCCTATGGTAGCTTTGAATGGCTTGGACAAAAGAGGTGATAGCTTGTTTTCCCAGAACAGTAGTGTATTTATCTTTTATCATGTGTTTTGCATTTGTATTTGACAGTTAAAAGATTAGTCTAACCAAATGTCAAGGTATATAAAGAATGTGATGTTAAGTTGTCAATCTCGCCTTCATTCTTGTTGGATGGGTTCGGAGCCGATCCTCGGCTCCGACTCGGCACTTGCTTTAGCTTAGGAACTCCTTTTACCAGCTCGAGGCAACCCTATATCCCATGATGCAAGGCAGAACTACCTCAGATCTCGTTTGCCGCTTAGCGAAAGAGGTCTCCTTTGCCAGCTGAGGTAAGTAATTTTCTTGTTAAAAGAGAAAAGCTTAGTTAGGGTTTTATTTTCCCCTTGTATCCATTTTTATAGTCTGTAGTGAGTTACAGCCCACCCTATTCCCTTGTTTTCAAACTTTTATTACCTTTAGTGTAAAGTTTTAGTTAGGCCTAAACCCCATTGGTTAATCCCTTCCTGTGTGTTGTGTGTTAGGGGATTAATTTTGTGTGTTTGTTGGGGTTGTGTGTGTGACTTCCTCCTAGGATTATGTCTAGGGAAGGCAAGGTCTCAGGCTTCAAGAAGTGTGACTCGTGCTGTCAGAAAATGTCTCTGACAGACGGTCACACTTCTTGTGTTTATTGCCTGGGGCCTTTGCACCTGCAGGACTCCTGTGCTTTGTGCCACTCTTTTAGCCAGAGAGTCCTGCAGGAAAGGAGGAATAAGCTTATCCTCCGTGGCTTACTTAAGCCAGAAGGTTCTCCCTCTAAAGCAGGGTCTGGGAAACCTTCTAAGCCACCGAAGGCTCAGGCTTCAGTATCCAAGCCTCCTCCGGTGGCTCCGGCTCCGTCGGAGCCGAGATCGGCTCCGGCTGGAACCGATGTATCTACCTTAAAAGTAGTGGGTTCGGCACCGGCTGGTTCCGATACCTTGTCTACTGTGGCCTTGTCGGCTCCGGCTGGAGCCGACACCTTATCCAGCATCGGAGCCGAGAAACCTTCGGCTCCATCTGGAATTCAGGGGACTTCGGCTCCGATGGCTTCGTCCCGAAAGAGATCTCGGTCCCCTTCATTACTGAGTATCCACTCGGCTCCGGGGTCTCCTCTTTTGTCGGAGCGGAGCCATCGAAGCCAATCTTCGAGATCTTCCAGGCTGTCTGACCACGACTTAGAGAGGGTGGTAAGCAGGCTGTTGAAGTCACAGGCACTGGCCCAAATGCTCCATAGCCCGTCTCAACAGACTTCGGCTATAGCCTCACCCCTTGAACTTCCTCCTCCGACTCCACACCAGAGTTCGGAGCCGGAGCTTCTCGGGACAGCGACTGTTTCGGTGCCGGAGCCGATACATCCTTTGGCTCCGTCGTCCTCGGCTCCGATCTCCTCCTTGAGACCTTCCTTGGAGGGATCCGGTCGTTGGGTTTCCCTTGTCGGCTCCGAGGGGGCTAGTGGCATCGGACCCTTGTCCGACCCCGCTCTCCCTCTCGGGGCTTCGGCTTTGGTAAGCTCGGCGCCGACATCGGCCTCGGAGCCTTCCCTCTCAGTGGAGCCGGGAATTCCTGTTTCCTCGGAGCGGGGATATTCCGGCCTCCCGGGGAGGGGAGCCTTTGAGGTGATGAGGAGTGTCCTGGCCTCTGAGCCTGGTCAACTGTCCATCCCTCTAGCTCCTCCCTCATCAGTGCCTGTAGACGCCTCTTGCCAGCCTCTTGCTCTCAGGCCCAGGGATCCATCGCCCCAGGTTTCCCCATTGGGAATTTCCTCCTCTTCCGAAGTTTCTCCTGATCCAGCAGGTGAACCCCCTCGGAAGAGGACGTGTAAGAGGAAACACACAGACTCCCCCGAGTCTACTACATCGGATACCGACTTAGATGAGTCGGAGGGTTCCCCACGATCCCCCTCTGAGGATGTCTCCTTTTCAGACATCCTTGAGCGCCTCAAACAGAGGGGGAATTGGCCATCCATTGATCCATCCAAGGTTGAGTCGGTATACCTGGAGGCTTTTGGATCCTGACCCTCCACCTCCTGGGTGTCTCCGCCTTTCGACCCACTTATGCAGGTAGTGGCTCGGAAGGCGTGGGCGGCTCCAGATTCTGTGGAACCTGTCCCCAGGAGACCATCCAAATTCATCACGGCCCCTACGGACAAACAGTTTCTTTCCAAGGGTGTCTCTGTGGATGCTATGGTGGTGGTGGCGGCCACTAAGAAGGAACTGGCGGATCCTTCAGTACCTGTCCATCCTCCTAACAAGGATTCTAGGACCATGGATAGGTATGGAAAGCGGATGTTTTCTTCAGCGGCCTTTGCTATGCGTTCGCTGAACTACCTTTGTCACTTCACCAGGCTTCAACGAGATATTCTCAAGGAACTGGGTGAAGTAGTCCAGGATCCTTCGGCTGCTGGGGCTCAAGAAAAGATTGCCTCGCAGCTTGCAATCCTGAATTCCATATCTAACTCCTCCATGCGGCTCATATCCTATGCGGCCGATGGAGCGAGCAGGGCCGCAGGCACAGGAGTTGCTCTTAGACGCCAAGCCTGGATGCGGCTTTGTAATTTTGCGGACCCCTTTAAGGCGTCCTTCACTAATACGCCCTTTGATGGTTTGGCTTTGTTCGACCTCAGGTGAAGGATACCTTGACCAGGTGTGAGCAGGACGGTAAAACTCTTTCTGCCATTGGAGTCCAATTTTCCACTCCTTCTAGACCATATCCCAAGGGTCAGAAGGGGGGGAAGATGTGGTTCCGTAAAGCCCAAGGAGCTACACCGGACGCGTGGTCAGTTTACACCCAGAGGCAGAGGGGGTAACAATAATAGACGCCGCCCTAGAGGCAGGGGGGGTCCTCAGAACCAGGGCAACAGGGAGTCTCTTCCTGAGAAGCCCTTTCAGCATCCCTGAGATGTTGCCCGACTGTCCACCCTTGGAGGCAGTCGGGGGAAGGATTTCACTGCACCCAGTAGCCTGGCAATCCCTATCACAAGAGATGTGGGTACAGTCGATCATATCCGAGGGTTACAAAATCCCCTTTGAAAGGTTTCCCGTACCTCTACAATCCCTTCCAGACATCTCACCCGGTCAAAGGGATTTGGCAGAACAGGAGGTTTCAAAGCTCCTAGAAAAAAGAGCCGTCCAGACTGTGCCGGCAGACCAGGTAGGATCCGGCGTCTACTCGAGATTCTTTTTGGTCCCCAAAAGGACGGGAGATTGGAGACCAATATTAGACCTGAGCAATCTAAACAGATTTGTCAAGAAGGCAAGATTCCGGATGGTCACGCTTCAGTCCATTCTGCCCTTTCTGGGCAAGGACAACTGGATGTGCTCTATAGACCTTCAGAATGCGTACTATCACATAAAGATTCACAGACGCTCCAGAAGGTTTCTCCGTTTTCGGCTAGGGACCAGTCATTACCAATTCAGAGCACTGCCCTTTGGCCTCACTTCAGCCCCCAGAGTGTTTACCAAATGCATGGCAGTGGTCACTGCTCATCTGAGACATCAAGGATTCCAGGTGTTTCCCTACTTGGACGACTGGCTCCTCTCCGCCACCACCAAGTGTCAACTTCTTCAGTCCAGAGACTACACTCTACAACTTTGCAGGAGTTTGGGAATTTCAGTAAATTTCGAAAAATCTTCTCTGCTGCCTTGCCAATCTATCACCTTTATAGGCGCAGAATTAAACACCGTCAAAATGTTAGCCAAACTAACAGATCAAAGATTTGTTCGGATTCTATTGCAGAGCAACAAGATCAAAGCCAGATTTATACTGAAGGTTCTAGGTCTTATGGCTGCGGCCATTGTTCTTCTACCACTGGCTCGCTTCCACATGCGTCTTCTGCAGTGGATGCTATTCACGCAGTGGTCGTACCACAGTCTCCCGATGAGACACAAAATCTTAGTCACACAGTCATGCAGAGCTCATCTGAATTGGTGGATATCTTCCCCTCTTCTTCATCAGGGTCAACCCTTTATTCCCCCTCCTCCAGTTGCCACAGTCACTATGGATGCCTCTCTGATCGGGTGGGGGGGGGCATTATCAGGGCAGGATGGTCCACGGGACGTGGCAACCCATAGAATACCATCTGCACATAAATGTCCTGGAGATGAGAGCAGTGCTTTTAACGTTGCAAGCCCTCAACGACTTTCTTCCCACGGGGACTATTGCAGTACAAACGGACAACATGTCCGTGGTCTGGTACATCAACAAGCAGGGCGGGACCAGGTCCTATCCGTTGTGTCGAGAAGCTCTCAGACTTTGGCAATGGGCGATCTCCTCTCATCGGTTTCTGATAACAACGCACATCCCCGGCAGGTCCAACCTATTGGCGGACAGGCTGAGCAGATCCATTCTGATGCCTCACGAGTGGTCTCTCAATCAATCTGTAGTGGATCAGATTTTTCTGAAGTGGGGCACTCCTTGTTGCGATCTTTTTGCTACTCCTCAAAACAACAAGTGCCCCGATTTTTTCACTCTCTTTCCCCTTCCAGGCCAACCCCTGAGAGACTCTCTAACCCAGGATTGGCCCCGGGGACTTCTGTACGCTTTTCCTCCTTTTCCCTTGATTCCACAAGTCATTCAGAAAGCCACCGTTTTGAGGGCCAAGTTGATCCTCATTGCCCCATATTGGCCTCGACAAATTTGGTTTCCGTCTCTGCATCGTCACCTTCTGGTGCAGCCCTGGCATCTGCACCCAGTTCCGGATCTCTTGATCCACCAGTCGGGTCAGCAGCACCGGGCCATTCATTCTCTCAACCTCACTGCTTGGTTGCTCCACTTCCTTCCCTAGCCAGGCTACCGATGATTTCTGACTCAGTCAGAGACATCTTAGTGTCTTCCTTAAAGTCGTCCACTAGGACTGTTTATGCTAGCAAGTGGCGACGTTTTTCTATTTGGGCAAATTCCAGAAATATTGATCCCTTTACTGCTCCTGTACATTCTGTTTTAGATTTCCTGGTGGAGGTTTTTCATTCAGGATCCTCGTCTTCTACAGTCAAAGTACAACTGGCTGCTATTTCCAAGTATCATGTGAGCTTGCATGACAATAACATTATGTCTCATAGATTATGCAAGGCCTTTCTGAGAGGAGTTTTTCTCCTAAAGCCGCCTATAAAGCATCCTCCTCCGCAATGGGATCTAAACTTAATGTTGGCATCCTTGATACTACCTCCCTTTGAACCGTCTGCTTCATGTTCTCTGAAGTTATTGACCTGGAAAACTATATTTTTACTGGCTGTCACTTCTGCAAGAAGGGTTTCCGAGATTCAAGCTCTCTGCATTCGTTCCCCTTATTTGGTTTTTCATAAGGACAGGGTATCTTTAAGAACGAACCCTTCCTTTCTCCCCAAAGTTGTGTCTCAAACCAATATTAACCAATCTATAGATCTACCAGTCTTTTTCCCAAACTATTCCGACAGAGCTGAACAGAAACTGCATTTTTTGGATGTCCATCGTCAGCTCAGGTACTATTTGCATAGAACTAAACAATTCAGGAAATCGGACCAATTATTTGTCTCCTATGCAGAAAACAGGATAGGTCTTCCAGTTTCTAAAGTGACCTTATCCAGATGGTTGACTTCCACCATTTCCTATGTGTACTCTCTCAGAGGCAAACAGCTATCTTCTAAACCAAAAGCACACTCAACCAGGAGTCTATCCACTTCTGCAGCCTTTCAGGATAGACTTCCCATTGATACCATTTGTGCAGCAGCTACTTGGGCCACGCCTCATACCTTTGTCTCTCATTACAAGTTGGACTTGGCCTCCAGAGATAGGGCCAGTTTTGGTTCCACAGTTCTCAAGAGTCTGTTCCATTGAGCCACCCGGGATACAGGTGCTAGGGACGCGGTCCCATCCAGCAAGAATGAAGGCGAGATTGACAACTTAACATTTAGAAGTTATGTACCTACCATAACGTTCCATGTTAGTTGTCTTCTCTCGCCTTCTTTCTTGCGTCCCTCCCTCCTTCCCCCTGGCCTGGACAGATCTTGAAGAGTTCCTATCAGGTTGTTTTCCTCCTGAGCCTTCATATGAGGACTTCTATTATGAACTTGTGTTCCTAATTTTGTTAGGTTAGTCTTTAGCAGGGTAGGTTAGCTACCAAACGAGATCTGAGGTAGTTCCGCCTTGCATCATGGGATATAGGGTTGCCTCGAGCTGGTAAAAGGGGTTCCTAAGCTAAAGCAAGTGCCGAGTCCGAACCCATCCAGCAAGAAAGAAGGCGAGAGAAGACAACTAACATGGAACGTTATGGTAGGTACATAACTTCTAATTTGTTTCTGTGACATTCCTCCTCTGGGCCAGTGATCAAGGAGCCTCAATCCTCATCACTGACACTGGTGAGGAACATTCACTTTGAGAGAAAAATAGAAACACACACACACACACATAGAGATTTTCAGATGCAGCTCTCTTCACCAAGCACAATTTCCCTTAAGAGCACACAGGAAATGCACACTCCAGTCCTGGATCTGCACTTCCCCTCCAGGCCCCAAATAAGACTCCACACTGACCACCTCAGAGTTGAGTCCTCAGCCAGGTGTTCCAAGCCAAGTCCTCCACCACCCACTGTGTGAAATCAATGCTCTGTTACCCTGTTCTAAGTAGCTGACACAAACACTCTTTGAAATTTGATTTTCACACACACACACACACACACACACACACACACACACACACACACACACACACACACACACACACACACACAAACACACACGCACACACACACACACACACACACACACACACACCTAGGAAAGGCTGGCACAGATTTACCCTCTATGCTTCCTCCACCCATACTATGAGGTAGATACTTCCACCAGAACACCCCAAAGCCAGCTACTCTTAAGGCTCTTACCATGGTACCCAATTATACTTAGTAAAATTAATACTTATACAATTGGTAGTGTTTCCAAGCCAAGCAGCAAGACTTTCAGGAATGTGGAGCCACGTTGCCACTAAATAAATGCAATTACCCCCAAAGGTTAAATATTTTCTAAAAAAACAACTACAGTGAAAGGTTTAGGTATATGTAATAAAAAATATAACAATACAGAATATCTGTTCGCAATAAACACCAGAGTTTCAATTCACAGGAAATACAAAAACAACACAGGTGGAAAGATTCAGACCGGATACAGAAAAACAATATTAAATTAATCTCACTATATTTTATTTTTCTGACTGAAGAATTACTGTTCCCTACGTGCTTGTTAGAGCAAGGCAAAATGAAGGTGGATGGGTGTCTTGTCAGGTTACCAAAAACAGAGTGCTGAGTGCCACTGTCACATCTCTCACTAGTATCTAAGTACAATTTCAGCACTGGCTAGAGAATGATATCACATCTGGTCAGCTGACTCTGTGGTTCCCATACTACCCCTTCATTAGCGACTGAGCCAAGATTTGGCACAGATGTGTCACAATACACACATAGAACTTTGCTAAGGCTTAATACAACATCTGGAAGCTATAAAACAATTCCAATGCGTCTAGCCTTCCTGCAGAAAGACTTTTCATAGACATTGCATCTCCAACTACATTCAGACCTGTGAGATAGAATCTTTATGGCCTAAACCAAGCCGCTTAATTTCAGGCTATTTTTCTTAAGGTTAGCTGGGCTGAGCTTAACTCCTTCCCTTCCAGAATCCACTGTTACAACATATACATTTCAGCAGTTACAACAATACAGCCTGACATACATGTATATTTCTTTTCTGTCCAGCAGGACCCACTGCTGACACATTTTTTTAAACACAAGCAGCTTTACAAATCCATTTTTAACACAAGCATCTGTAGAAATCAGTTTTATATTTAATAAATGAGATATAATTATTTACAAAACTCCAGCTAGCTATGCTGGCATATGTTACACATGTACTGCCCTAATCCCCTTGGCACAGCTGGCACTACCTCACATCATCACAGTTTATATGGAGGTATTGTTAACATGTTTAATATTAAGGAAGATGGGTGCTTTGGGTGTGTTTTGGTTGGTTCCAAATAGCATTGCTTTTGTTTTTGAGGGATTGAGTATAATTTTCTGACCCATTAGCCACTGGTTGAGGATTTAGAGGTCATCTTGGAGCTGAGTTTGTATAACAGAGTGATATTTGTTTGACCTATAGATGACCATGTCATCTGCATAAAGAATTAGAGGTATCTGAGGATGATCAGATGGGAGTTTGTTTATAAACATAGAAAAGAGCAGGGGGAATAAAGTGTTACCCTGGGGCACTTCTTTCATAAGAGGAGCTGTTTTAGAGGTGGTGGTGCCTGTGATGCCTGTGCACTGCCCCAGTAGTCAAGGAGCCTCAATCTTTGCCACTAACACCAATGATGGGCGTTCACATTGGGAGGGACAACAAATACACACACAGTAAGTACAATTTCTCTTAAGAGCACACCGAGATCACAGTCAGACTGGGGCTGGTTTCTCCCTTTCTCTCCAGATCCCCAATAAGACTCCCCACTGACACAGCTATAGGGTACAGATCTCAGTCAAGTAGTCAAGCCAAAACCTCCAGTGCCCTCTTTGTCCAACCAGTGCTTCGTATCCCTGCCCAAGTAGCTGACACACACACACACACACACACACACACACACACACACACACACACACACACACACACACACACACACACACACACACACACACACACTGAGATTTGGTTTATATACAAACACACAGACACTCCTGGGGAAGGCTGGCACAGGTTTTCCAGCTATGCCCCCTCCTGCTAGGCTATAAGGTAGTAATCACTGCCACCAACTACTCTTATCAGCTACTAAAAAGGCTCTTACCAAAGGGTGTCCAATTATTGCTGTGCAGTACTATTATCCGGTTAGTAAGTGCGACGAACAGCAAGGCTTATTTGGAGTGGCTTTGTACAGTATCACTATATATATGCAATGTACGCTAGAGCTTAAATTATCTTTACACAAAACAGCCATAGTTGAAAAGTCTAAAAATATTTAATAATAAATAATAAAACACAGGACAAATCTTCTCAGTTCAACACAGTGCTGGTCAAGAGTTCAGAAATCACAGGAAAATGCTTAAAATAATACTGTAGAATAGTCTGACATAAATATAGAAAACAGCTAGACCAAATCTGACTAAATTCCTGTCTAACTAAGAGCAATCACAGTTCTAAATAAACTTACATATAGAGCAAAGGCAGAGTACTGGTGAGTGGTCAGTTCTGAAGACAAATGCAAAATGCTGTGATTCCCTCTCTCTCTCTGAGAAAGTCATAAAAATAATACACCACTGCTGACTCATTTTAGATTACATCATTCTTCTCTGGTTCCCAGGCTAACAGAAACACACAGATGTTCTGTAGTCCTATCTCGCCTTCATTCTTACATATGGGTTTGGAACCAATCCTCGGCTCCGACTCGGCCTATTACAAAGCTCAAAGTCTCTTAGTTGGCTCGTGGTTAGGTAGGTATCCCATAATGCACTAGTGCAATCCCCAGGTCTCATTTGCCACGTCTATGAGTTCAGAAGTGCTTCTTGATTGGCCGTGGCTAAGTTCAAATTTTTTCTCTTTATTATCACTTTACCAATTATATAGCTAGTTATCTTATTATTAGATAGTGTTTAATAGTGTTAGTAGTGTTTTAAGTGTTTAAAAGTGTTTTTTGCTCTTTAAATTAGTGGTTGAGAACTTGTTGGCTGTTGGCCCATGTTGTTCTCGTTTTGGTATCCTGTGTGCAAGTTTATATTAACCTTGATATTTCATAGGTCCTTTTTTAGTTAGGATCTCGTTCTCTCACTTATGATATATATATATATATATATATTGTGTGCAGTGGTTTTTGAGTCTTGTTACAGTTTTTCTCTGTGGGCCCACGTTTATATCAGGGCTCTAGTTTCTAGAAATGTATAGCTTACGTGCAGTGTTGTTTGCTCTACACTTTACCTGCTACTAATTTTCTGGCTTTCCTACGACTTAGCCTATTTAGCTAGGTCGTTTAAGTTAGAGGACCTAGTCCTCTGCCATATTTCCTTTTCCACAGGGTTAGGCCCGTTTAAGTTAGAGGACCTAGTCCTCTTTACTCCTTTTTGTGTGTGTGTGCTTGTTAGGGCTAGGCCCATTTAAGTTAGAGGACCTATCCTCGTTGTGCTTGTGGTGTACCTGCTGTATTATATAGCTAAGGCAGAAGTTACACTTAGTTCAACATGTTTAAAGAGTCTAAAGACCACAAACCTTCAGGTTTCAAAAAATGCATAAGTGCTCTCAGAAGATGTCAATTACGGATGGCCATAGTAATTGTGTATATTGTCTTGGAGCCATTCATTTGCAGGAAACTTGTATATTCTGCCATTCTTTAGCGCCAGAGTTCTCCAGGAGCGGAAGAACAAATTAATTTCGAAAGGTCTCCTCAAGCCTTCCTTCGAGGAAGACTTGGCAAGTTCTTCTTCTTCATACAAATCACATTCATCCAAAAAAGAGAAGGTCAAATCGGCCAAGAGGCATTCTCTGGTGCTGACTAGTGTATTGGAACCTCCTCAGAAACAATCCAAAGTTGACAAGACTTCTACCTCCTCGGCTCCACTGTCCTCGGAGCCAGTCGAGGTTGTTGATGCTGGCACTGCAGTGTCGGCCCCAAGCTCTTCAGAGCCGACTACTGAAAAATTGCATCGGAGCCAGTCCAGAGATCCTTTGCCGGTCTCATCAACCTTAAGATCTCCAATTTTACAGAGATCCAGATCACCTACCCTGTCATCCAGATCCTCCAAAAGCCTGTCAGAGGAAGATGTGGAGAGAGTAATGCTTAGACTCCTGAGGTCATCTGCTTTGCCCAAATTGCTGTTGCCTCTGACCTTGTCGGTTCTGGAACCACCTGAGTCCATCCTCCCTGTTGTGGTTTCTCGGGGCCAGAGTTTTCGGCGCCACTTGTTGTGGAACCCTCAGTTCCAGTTCCCCTCATGGCTGTCTTGAAGCCGAGTTCTTCTCCAACACCTTCGGCACCATCCGTGGTGTCTAGGAGCTGAAGCTCACTGGTCTGCCCCGACAGGGACACTTGGACCCGAACCTCATCGGTTCTGAGTCTCCCTCTCGGCGTGTCGGCTACAGTGAGCTCGGATCCTACATCCATCTTGGAACCAGTCTCTCTGGAGCCAATGACTACCTCCGTTTCCCCGGAACCAGGGCTGTCGTCGGAGCCGAAGAGATCTGCTTTCGAGATGATGAGGAGTGTGCTGTCTCACTCATCAGCTCCATGGAAGGGTAACAATGCTGTCCCCCCTCAAGCACCGACCTCGGTTTCAGCATCTACTCTCTCTCTCTCTCTCTCTCTCTCTCTCTTCTCTCTAGACAGCAGAGACCCACAGCCTCAGGAGCCTCCATTGGGTGGTCTCCAGTCTTCCGAGACCTCCCCAGAGTACCCTTCTGAGGAGCCTCCTCGGAAGAGGACATGTAAGAGGAAGCATGTAGACTCCTTGGATGAGTCCATCACTTCGGACACTGACCTCGAGGAGTCAGAAGGGTTCCCCAAGTCGTCCTGTTATGATGTCTCCTTTGTGGACATCTTATAGATTCTGAAACAGAGAGGCGGCTGGCCCACTGTCACCCCTTCTGATGAGGAGTCAGTCCACCTGAAGGCTTTCAGGTCTCAACCTTCAGCCTCTTGGGTGCCTCCATCTTTTGATGAACTATTAGACCTGGTTAGTCGGAAGGTTTGGGAGACTCCTGATGCCGTGGTGCCAGTTCCCAGAAGACCCAATAAATTTCTGTCTGCCCCGAAAGAGAAAGATTTTTTGTCCAAGGGCGTACCCATAAATGCCATGGTGGTGGCGGCGGCCACTAAGAAGGAGCTAACGGAGTCTTCTTCATCTGTCCATCTGCCAAATAAGGAGTCTCGAACGATGGATAGATACACGAAGCGTATCTTTTCTTCAGCGGCTTTTATGCTCAGATTGCTGAACTACCTCATACATTTTACTAGGCTTCAAAGAGATCTCCTCAAGGAGTTAGGAGATACTGTTTAAGGTACATATACTGAAGGAGTCCCTGAAAAGGTGTCTGCTCAGCTGTCCACCTTAAATTCCATCATCTCCTATGCAGCAGACGGAGCGAGCAGGGCAGTGGGTTCAGGAGTTTTCCTCAGGTGACACTCCTGGATGCGCTTATGTAAATTTGCGGAGCCTTTCAAGTCTATCTTTATCAATGCCCCCTTTAACGGTTCTTCATTGTTTGGACCTAAGGTAAAAGATACACTCACCAGGTGTGAACAAGAAGGGAAAACTCTCTCTGCCGTGGGATTACGTTTTACCATCCCCTCTAGACCATATCCCAAAGGTCAGAGAGGTGGTAAGATGTGGTTCAAGAAGTCCCAGAGATATTTCCCGGATGCACAGGGTGAGTCCTCCTCCTTCAGAGGCAGAGGAGGAGGAGCTAATGTTAGATGTCGCCCTAGAGGCAGGGGGGGTGTCGGCAAAACCAGGGAGGCCGTGATTCGTTTCTAGGCCACCCCTATCCCCTCTCCTGATGTGGGGCCCAGCTGCGCTTCTCTGGAGCCAGTCGGGGGTTGCCTGTCTTTGTATTCAGAAGCCTGGCTAAACATCACCCAAGACAAATGGGTACAAAGATTAATCACCAGAGGTTACTCCATACCCTTTTCTCTTCCACCCTACACTCCCAAGAAGATCCCGGATGTTCCACCCAATCACAAGGATCAAGCAACTGTAGAAGTTCAACAGTTGCTTGCAAAGGGAGTCATCCAAACCGTCCCTGCAGACAAGATAGGATTCGGAACTTACTCCAGATTCTTTTTAGTGCCAAAACGAACAGGGGACTGGAGGCCCATATTGGACCTCAGAAAACTAAACAAATCCATAAAGAAGGTCAAGTTCTGGATGGTGACACTGCAGTCTATACTCCCTCTGTTAGGGAAAGACAATTGGATGTGCTGCATAGAGCTCCAAAATGTGTACCACCATATAAAAATGGACAGAGCATCGAGGAGTCATTTACACTTCTGGCTGGGAGCCAGCCATTACCAATTTCGTGCTCTGCCTTTTGGTTTCACCACAGCCCCCAGGGTGTTCACCAAATGTATGGCAGTAGTGACAGCTCACCTGAGACGTCGTGGATGCTAAGTGTTTCTGTACCTGGACACTGGCTCCTGACCGCTACCACCAGGCACCTACTCCTACAAACCAGAGATTCGACCATCCAGCTGTGTTCCCAGCTGGGGAATACAATAAATTGGGAAATGTCTGCCTTATCGCTTTCTCAATTTGTGACTTTTATAGGTGCAGAAATAGACACCGTCGCCATGCTAGCTCGTCTACCTGCAGACAGAATTCAAAACCTCAGGCAACAAATTCTCAGACTACTTCCTCTACAGAAAGTCAAAGCAAAGACAGTGCTGAAACTCTTAGGGACCATGGCCTCCACCATAACTCTAGTCCCTCTAGCCAGATTGCACATGCAAATTCTCCAATAGCTTCTATCTTCCCAGTGGTCCTTTCAACAACTGGCTCTTTCTCACCATATCCTCATAACAGAGTCTTGCAAAAAGGACCTTCATTTGTGGATTCAACCAGATAAGCTGACAACAGGCACTTCATTCCTTCCTTCCTCACCAACCCATTGCTACTGTGACCACGGATGCCTTACAGATAGGGTGTGGGGGGGGAATTATCTAGGCAGGACTCTCCAAGGCACATGGCAAGATCACGAGTCTCACCTGCATATCAGTGTCCTAGTGATGAGAGCAGTGCTTCTAGCATTGCAAGCACTTCACGACTTTCTTCCTCTAGGGACGATAGCAATCCAATCGTACCACATGTCAGTGGTATGGTATCTAAACAAACAAGGAGGAACCAGATCTTACCCCCTTTGTTGAGAGGCTATTCATGTTTGGAAGTGGGTGACATCTTCCCAATGCTTTCTAGTAGCAAGACACATCGCGGAGACAACCAATGTGATAGCCAACAAGCTCAGCAGGGCAATCTTGATGCCTCACGAGTGGTCTCTGAATCAGGAAGTAGCGCAACAGATCTTCTACAAATGGGGACAGCCTTGCTGCGATCTCTTTGCCAGCCCGATCAATGCCAAATGCAGCAGCTATTTCTCCATTATCTCCCCTCCGGGGAAGTCACCGAGAGACGCACTCGTTCATGATTGGCCCCTGGGACTCATTTATGCATTCCCTCCTTTACCGCTAATATCCAAAGTGATAAAGAAAGCAAAGTTATTGGGAAGCAAAATGATGCTCATCACTCCTTACTGGCCTTGACAGATTTGGTTCCCTTTCTCGGGCCTCACCTACTAGATGATCCATGGACTCTGGACCCAGTGCCAGACCTCTTGACACACATGTCAGTCTCCCTTCACCCCTGCCGCCACTCCCTCAATTTGACAGTGTGGCTGCTCTAATTCCATCCCTAGTCAGGCTTCATGATTTTTCACCTGCTGTGACCGACATCCTTATGTCTTCGCATAAACTTTCCACTACAAAACTATACACTAGCAAATGGAGAACGTTTTCTATCTGGGTTAAAGAAAGGAATTTGGATCCTTACACTGCATCCATCCCTATGGTTTTAAAATTTTTGTCTGAACTTTTCCATCAGGGATCTGCTGCTGCCACAATTAGGGTCCAGTTGACAGTGATATCTAACTTTAATTTGGGAGAACATGAATCTAACCTGATGTCCCACCGATTGTGTAAAACCTTCCTTAAAGGCGCTACTTTGCTGAGACCTCCCTTTCATGAACCAATATCCCCCTGGGATCTAAACTTTGTTCTGTCCAAACTAACTGGACCGCCCTTTGAACCTGCACAGTCGTGCCTATTGAAGTTTCTGTCCTGGAAGGCCTTGTTTCTAATAGCCATCACATCAGCTAGACGAGTATCAGAGTTACAAGCACTGTCTATTAAGCCTCCTTATTTGATTTTCCGCAAAGACAGTTTCCCTTCATACAAATCCTTCCTTTATTCCTAACGTTTGTTCTCAAACTAATTTGAACCAAACCATAGAATTACCTGTGTTTTTCCCTAATCATTCTAATGCTGCAGAATACAAATTTCACCAAATGGATGTTTACAGGCAGTTATGGTTCTACTTTCACAGGACTAAGGAACTTAGAAAGTCAGACCAGTTTTACATATCCTTTTTTGAATCCAGAATAGGTCTGCCAGTCTCTAAAGTGACCCTATCTAATTGAATTTCGAGCTGTATATCCTTCATTTACTCCTCTAATGGAAAAACTGTACCGTTCAAGTTTAAGGCTCAATGTTAAGTTGTCAATCTCGCCTTCATTCTTGCTGGATGGGTTCGGAGCCGATCCTCGGCTCCGACTCGGCCAATATTAAAGCTCGAGAGCTAAATCCACTGGCTCAAGGCTCCCCTATATCCCACAATGCTAGGCGGTAACTACTCAGATCTCGTTTGCCGCTATAGCTGACGAGGTGCTTTTCTACTGGCTCAGGCAGGTGAGTTAGAGTTTTACCTTATTAGGTACTTCTTAAACCCCCTTTTTGTTGTCATACCATAAACTTTTAGTTTAATCAAGTATTTAGATAAATCAACCCCTGTTTTTCGAGTCTTTTTCCCTTTCTTCCCTTATCTTGTAGGCCTTCGGCCCCTACCCTTCCCCCAGTCCATTAGTGACTAATTTAGTTGTCCTTTTTTTCTGTTAAGGGCTTGTGTATGTGTGTGTGTTTGTGGCTTGCTTTAGCCTTAATAATTTAATAATTTTTTCTGTAAAGGGTGTGTCTGTAGTGTGTTTGTGTTGTGTCAGGCACTCCTTTTTACTCTGTCAAAAGACAAGGTCTCAGGCTTCAAGAAGTGTGACTCATGCTGTCAGAAAATGTCTCTGACAGACGGTCACACTTCTTGTGTGTATTGCCTGGGGCCTTTGCACCTGCAGGACTCTTGTGCTGTTTGTCATGGGTTTAGCCCTAGAGTCCTGCAGGAACACAAGAATAAACTAATCTTGCGGGGCTTATTAAAGCCTGAAGGCCCCCCGACTCAGTCTGTGTCGGGGAAGCCTTCCAAAACTTCCAAACAGTCGGCTCCGGTTCCAGAGTCGACTGCTGGAAAGACTAAGTCGGCTTTGACATCGGCTCCGGCTGGAGCCGATGTTTCCAAGCCTCATACTGTTACCTCGGCTCTGGCTGGAGCCGAGGCTGATAAAACTCCGTTGTCTCCGATACTTTTATCGGAGCCACAGTCTAGGAAGAGGTCTAGATCCCCCTCTATCGGCTCAGTGCATTCAGCACCAGGATCCCCTCTTCTTTCTGAACGGAGCCATAAAACTCATTCCTCACGGTCTTCCAGGTTATCTGACCATGATTTGCAAAGGGTAGTGAGTAGACTTCTCAAGTCCGAGGCACTGGCCCAAATGCTGCATAGCCCGACTCACCAGTCAGTGGCTATTTCCGTTCCCCAATACATTCCTCCTCCACCTCCTTTGAGTTCGGAGCCAGGGCTTGTTGGAGCCATGACTGTCGGTGCTTCGGATCCGATACCTTCCCTTTTGGCTCCGTCATCTGCTCCGATCTCCTCCTTGGAGGGATCTTGGTGCTGGGCTTCCCTCGTCGGCTCCGAGGGGGCGAGTGGCATCGGACCCTTGTCCGACCCCGCTCTCCCTCTCAGGGCTTCGGCGTTGGTGAGTTCGGCTCTGACATCCCTGTCGGTGCCGGGGGAGGTCCTTGCCTCTTCGGAGCGGGGGCCTCTGGCCTTGCCTGACAGGGGTGCCTTCGAGGTCATGCGGAGCGTGCTAGAACCAGGTTCTGCCCCACAGTCGGCTCCTTCAGCCCCTCCATCTACAGTGCCTGCGGTGATTTCTACTCACCCCCTTGTCTTAGACCACAGAGAGCCAACTCCTCAAGTTTCCCCATTGGGAATTTCCTCCTCTTCCGAGGCCTCTCCTGACCCGGCAGGAGATCCCCCAAGGAAGAGGCAGTGCAAGAGGAAGCACATTGACTCCCCTGAGTCTATCACCTCTGACACTGACTTAGAGGAATCCAAAGGTTCCCCTCGATCCCCCTCTGAGGATGTCTCCTTTGCTGACATCCTTGAGATCCTGAAACAGAGGGGGCACTGGCCAGCCCTTAACCCTTCGGAGGATGAGTCAGTGTATGTTGAGGCGTTTGGCTCTCGCCCTTCTACCTCCTGGGTGTCCCCTCCCTTTGACCTCCTTATGGAAGTGGTGGCAAGGAAGTCTTGGACGGCTCCTGACTCAGTGGAACCCACCCCGAGGAGACCATCTAAATTTATTACTGCCCCTAGAGATAAAGATTTTTTATCCAAAGGTGTCCCTGTTGATGCCATGGTGGTGACTGCGGCCACTAAGAAGGAGTTAGCTGATCCTTCGGTTCCTGTCCATCCTCCTAATAAGGAATCTAGGACCATGGACAGGTACAGCAAGCGGATGTTCTCATCAGCGACCTTTTCAATGCGGTCGCTGAACTACCTATGCCACTTCACTCGTCTCCAGAGAGATTTACTCAAGGATATGGGTGAACTGATAAAGGATCCTACAGTTGAGGGGTTCAAAGACACAATGAACTCCCAGTTGGCAACCCTGAATTCCATCGTTAACTCCTCCATGCGGCTGGTCTCATATGCAGCAGATGGGGCGAGTAGAGCCGCAGGCACAGGTGTTGCCTTACGACGTCACGCCTGGATGCGGCTATGCAACTTTGCGGACCCTTTCAAGGCGTCCTTCACCAATTCTCCCTTTGATGGATCATCCTTGTTTGGTCCACAGGTGAAGGATACATTGACCAGGTGCGAGGTAGAAGGTAAGACTCTCTCTGCTGTAGGAGTCCGTTTTTCTACCCCTTCTAGACCCTATCCCAAAGGTCAGAGGGGAGGAAAGATGTGGTTCCGCAAACAATCCCAGGGAGCTTCATCTGACGCACAAGGCCGATTCCCCTCTAGAGGCAGAGGGGGGAATAATAATAGACGCCGCCCTAGAGGCAGAGGAGGTCCGCAAAACCAGGGTAGCAGAGAAATGTTCTCTGACAAACCCTTTCAGCATCCCTGAGGGGCTGCCCGGCTGTCCACCTTCGGAGGCAGTCGGGGGAAGGTTATCCCTATACCCAAAAGCGTGGCTTTCCCTTACTCAAGACAAATGGGTACAGTCGATCATATCCGAGGCTTACAAAATTCCCTTTATTCACATCCCATCCCAACCCAACCCAAAAGATCCCTTCCAGATGTTCCACCCGGTCTAGGGGAACAAGCAGCATTAGAAATTTCAAAGCTGCTATCAAAAAGAGCTATCCAATCAGTCCCGGCAGACCAGCAAGGATCCAGAATCTACTGAAAATTCTTTTTGGTACCAAAGAAAACAGGGGACTGGAGACCCATACTGGATCTCAGCTACTTAAACAAGTATGTCAGGAAAACAAAATTCCGGATGGTCACGCTACAGTCCATTCTACCCTTCTTGGGTCAGGACAATTGGATGTGCTCGATAGATCTTCAGGACGTGTACTACCACATCAAAATGAACAGACACTCCAGGAGATATCTCCGCTTCAGGCTGGGAGCCAGTCACTACCAGTTCAGGGCCCTGCCCTTTGGTCTCACTACAGCCCCCCGTGTGTTCACCAAATGCATGGCAGTGGTCGCGGCTCACTTGAGACGTCAAGGATTCCAGGTGTTTCCATATTTGGATGACTGGCTCCTTACCGCCACCACCAGATATCAGCTTCTTCTATCCAGGGACTTCACCATCCAATCTTGCCAAGCTCTAGGCATTTCGATAAATTTCGAAAAATCTGCTTTGTCGCCTTGTCAATCTATTACCTTTATAGGCGCCACCTTAGACACACTCAATGTTTCAGCCAGACTCACAGAGCAGAGAGTGTCAGACATTCGGAACCAAGTTTCCCTTCTCTTACAATGCAACAAAGTCAAAGCCAGACTAGTTTTGAAGGTGTTAGGACTCATGGCAGCAGCTATTCCCCTTCTTCCCTTAGCTCGCTTTCACATGAGGATCCTCCAATGGATGCTGTTTACTCAATGGTCCTTTCAACAGCTCCCAATGTCCCATACCATATTGATAACTCAATCATGCAAGAATCAACTGTCTTGGTGGATCACATCACATCAACTTCTCCTAGGAAGACCCTTCACTCTTCCCCTCCCAGTCGCCATGTTGACAACAGATGCCTCCCTGATCGGGTGGGGGGAGCATTATCAGGGCAGGACAGTCCAAGGCATGTGGCAACCTTTTGAGTGCCACTTGCACATAAACGTCTTAGAGATGAGAGCAGTGCTTTTAGCGTTGCAAGCCCTTCATGACTCTCTTCCCACTGGGACTATTGCAATTCAAACGGAGAACATGTCCGTAGTGTGGTACATCAACAAACAAGGCGGAACCAGATCATACCCTTTATGTCGAGAGGCACTCAGACTTTGGCAATGGGCGATCTCTTCTCAGCGTTTTCTTTTTTTTTCAAAACAAGTTTATTGTTTTAACATATAAGAGAAATATCATAACAATTTTATACAAATAATTAAAAATAGGTATTATTATAATATTCAACAAAACAACTAAAGTATTTACAAAGACATCCACTACAATCAGATCAATTAATTAAACTAAAATACTGTGCTATTGAAATTAGAATTTTTTTAACAAATTTTGTAAATTATCCCATACAATAAAATGTGATGTTTTTCTAGTTGTTCTCATTCTAATTGTGCTTATTTCCATATGACACATTATATTCATAACATTTTTAAATTCATTGAACGAAGGAGGTGTATCTGAAATCCAATTTCTAGTTATTATTTTCCTAGCCACTGCTAGGATAGACCATAACAAGGGAAGCTTAATCTTTTAACACTTTGAGGTACAGGTGTGTTGAATAATATAAGAGACTTAGAAATAATGAAATTATCTGTAAAAAGAGCCTGCAAAAATTCATTAATTGACTTCCAGTATTCTTTCAACTTCATACAGTCATAAAACATATGAGCCCAGTCAGCATTAATTTCTACATTACATCTCTTACATAGATTATCTTTATTATTAATTTTATTCATCATCAAAGGTGTATAAAAGATATATGTAAAATTTCCATGTATAAAGTCTCCAGACAATGGAAGATGTAGTTCTATAAGCAGATTCCAATATATATTGTTTATCTTGTTGAGTTGGTGGGTCCCCATTAATAGAGGTGAAATAATTCCAGTATGAATCTACATTGTAAAAGTTTCTTGTCTGATAATTTTATGTATATATGAAAGTTTACCTTTATCAGAAACTTTATGCTGTAAATTTATTATCAAGTAATCAATCAGTTTTGGAATAGATTCTTTAACTGTTATAGACATTAGATCTATTCTATCAATGAGATGTTGTCTAAAGATCTGAACCTCTAACCAGCAAGTTTCTCTTAGATCAAATTCTTGTTTTAAGAAATCTAGATTTTTAACTTTATTATCAGATATCAGCTGATACCAGTACTTTAGATTATTATCTATAGCTAAATGAGCTCCTTCAGAAGTAGATGACATAAGCATACCCTGAGTATAAATTATAGGAATACAATAAAATTCCATTCCCTATACTTAGGGTGCATGAATATAAAGTTACGATAACTAATAATAATATTTAATGGGTAACAGACCATATGTTTAGGTGTAATAGGTGAAGTACAAAATTCCTTTAGCAACCACAACATGGAGTTATTTATAATCATATTTTTATGTGTTAAGGAGATTTTCATGAAGTGCATACTAATTAGCTCCCAATAATCTTTCCATTTTGACATATGACCGATCTATTAATAAAGTAATAACTTTTATAATAGAAGAGATAATATATAAATTAAAGTCTGGAAAAGAAATACCCCTTGAGACCAGCTATTAGTATGTTTCTTTAATGCAATCCTAGGTCTATTAGGTGCCCATAAGAAATTTAACATTAGTGTATTCAGTTTCTTGATAGTTATTTTTGTAGGTGAAAGTATTATTGATTGTATTAAGTATAAAATCTTGGGGAATATTATCATTTTAATAATTGTAAGTCTCTCCTCCATAGTAAAAAACATATTATTCCAGGTATTAAAAAGATTTTGTATATTAAGAAAACAGGTATTATAGTTATTATATATAATAGATTTAATATCTTTAGATAGTATTATACCTAAATAAGTTATCTGACCTGAGTTGGGTACATATTTAGTAAAATCACTAATGAGAGTATTTTTTCGTGTATATATAGGTAGTATTTTAGTTTTTTCTTCATTGAATATTAAACCAGAAATACTTTTAAAATTCATCATTTTATCAAATAAAGACTGCATAGAAGAATTAGATCCTGCTGATGTAATTAGAACATCATCTGCAAAAAGTTGAATTTTTGATGTTGTATTTTCTTCTATTTCAAAACCCTCTATGTCAGTACTGTTTCTAATCAAATTAGCCCAAGGCTCCATTACTAAAGTGAATAATAGTGGAGAAAGTGGACATCCTTGCTTTGTACCTTTAAGAATGGGTATTTTTGTGAAACATATGTTCCTACCTTAATATAAGCCAGCGTTCCTTTGTATAAATGCTCAATTAAATTTACAAATGCATCAGAGAAATTTGTGCATTTCAGTAAGGTAAACAGATAGTCCCAACTTACTGAATCAAATGCTGAACCTATATCAAGACTAATAAGTGTTAAATCTTTCTTTTTCCTATTTGCAAAATCAATTAATGTTAAAGTTCTTCTTATATTATCAAAAGTATTTCTATTTACAATGAAGCCGTCTGATCTATGTCTATAATGCCGGGATAATTGTCTTCAATCTATCAGCAAAAATACTCATAAACATTTTATAATCAACATTAAGTAATGAGATGGGTCGATATGAAGAACATCTAGTTGGATCTTTATTAGGTTTTAAAATTGGTGAAATAAATGTATATTGCCAAGATGGGGGTTATTAACTCAGTTTGGGCCAGAATAAAAACCTTATGTATTAATGAATATGTAGTTTTAGAAAGGATTTTATATATCTCTGGTATAATACCATCATTACCCGGTGCTTTGTTTGATTTAAGCTTATTTATTTGTGTAATAACTTCTGTATATGAAATACTCTTGTCCAATAGTTTAATCTGTTGTTTATTAAGCTTTTATTCATGTTTGTGGTTATAAACTCCTTTATTTTATCTTTAGGTTCCATGTTAATGTTGTTATGGTTAATCTTGTGAAAGTGATTTCTAAATTCATCCAGTATTTCTGGTATACTAGAAACATTCTTCTTTTTCCTTAGAGAAAAGATTT
This sequence comes from Protopterus annectens, assembly GCF_019279795.1. Lineage (NCBI taxonomy): Eukaryota > Metazoa > Chordata > Ceratodontiformes > Protopteridae > Protopterus > Protopterus annectens. The sequence goes on along the minus strand of NC_056751.1, from coordinate 100,582,345 downwards.
CTTTGATATGGTTTTGTTTATTCAATCTTTTTGTTTTATTTTTAAGTTTATGTAAGTATTTGGGGCTTATTGAATAAGACAAAAAGTTGTATTTCTCTAAAGTTATTTTAACTTTATGAGTTAAAATTTCTTTGTATTTCTCATTTAGTTTGTTTATTTCTTCAATAACTTTCTTGTCCATAATATTTTCTTTATTATTATGTTTATAAGAGTCTAGTTTACTTTGAATATCTAACAATTCCTTATCCCAAGATTTCCTTTTGTTATTATACCATCTGATACTTTGTCCATATAGATATGATTTTAAGGCATCCCAAACATAGACAATGGAGACTTCAGGAGTATTATTTATGTCTAGAAAATGTTGTACTTCTGAAAGTATATATTCTTTATAGTCTTTTAGCTGAGTTAAGTATGCTGGTATCCTTTTGATCTGAACATTATGAGTATTTTTATCATGAATTGAAAACAATTGAGTTATGATCAGATATAGGACATGAAATGATTTTGGAATTAATTAAATCTGTTACCATCTGGTTAGAAATAAAGACCCTATATATTTTTGAATAAGTTTTGTATCTGTTAGAAAAAAGGTGTATGGTAATGATTTTGACTCTATCTGATTATTAATATCATTCAAATGATAAGAATTAGCAAAATCATTTAAATGTTTTGCATTAGATGTAATTCTTCTTTTCTTTATAGTGGTAGTATCACTTTCATGTAGTATACAATTAAAATCACCAGCTAAAATAATATCCCCTACAGAGAATGATATGATCTTATCAATATGATGTTTCACTGTATTAATACCAATTCCAGGTATCCAATATACATTAATTAAAGTGTAAGTCTTCCCATTAATTTGTATTGTAACCATACAAAACATTCCTTTGTCATCCTAATAAGACTTAATGGTTTTAGGAATGGGCATACTTTTATTCCATAAAATAGCCACTCCTCTTTTTTCTGAGTGTGCTCTGAACTAACCAATACTGTATACTTATTAGTGGCTAGTTTATCAATATCTGTTTTCAAGAGATGGGTTTCTTGCAGGAAGACTAGATTGGCCTTGTGTAGATTAATGTATCTTATTAGGCTTGCCCTTTTACACGGATTATTCAATCCATTAATGTTTAAAGAAATTCCTTTTAAAGATGTCATTTGGCATTTTTAAAACTCAAGAATCTTATGATCGAAATAACAAATAACAAGATAAATAATGTTACATCTTCTCTTTTAGGTGTACCTTTAAACATAGCTGTATTTATTAAATCTCTTATGGGATTTTGTATAGGATTCAATTTTGTTTGTAGTGACAATGAGTGTACAAAATATATTGTGGATGTCAAAACTATATACATATAACAATGAACAAGTGAAAATAATGTAAGGATTAAACCTTGCATCCCGCCTGGAGTTGAAAACTCCAACTTAGAGCAGTATTTACTACTCAAGTTAACCCCTACCCTAAGCAGCAGTACCTCAGCTACCACCTTATCAATTTAATACTAGTTATATTTAACTGAGGTTAACAGTTTTCAATTCAATTATCTATCAAGACAAAACTACACATTTGGTAAAACAGCATCATATAAACTAAAATAAACTTTTTTTTTTTTTAAACTGTTCATACTATTATATAGATCTATGTAATATATAACACTTGTATTCTAATAGCATTCAAATAATCTTAATGTTAGAAATCAAGAGGAGAGAAAATTATGTTCTAACATTCATTTAAATCAAAAACTTTGGCTAATATGATTCAGACATTACATGCATTAAGATGCATCTATTTTCTGTCATGTGAATTCTATCAACAGCTTCCAAAAATCTTGAATTGTTTGTATATGAGCATTTACTTAAACTCATTATTGTCAATAGAGTAAAATATTGTATTCATAAAATTATTATAAATCATATTGCATAGTTATGCAGATTCTCAGAAACACCTGCGTTATTACCTAAAAAAAAAAAAGCCATCACACACATAAACACAGACACACACACATACATATACACACACACATATACACACACACACATACCCACACACACACACATACATATACACATACATATATACATACATACACACACACACACACACACACACACACACACACACACACACACACACACACACACATATACACATATATCTGATCTCACCGAGCCGTGCCCTTGCAGAGCACCATCCCACTTGCCGTCCCCAGAACAAATCTGTCCGCTTCACACAAAATAATGCACAGCAAACACACACTAGCAACCAGATTTTACAATCATGCTAACCTACTGCTTTAAAATATATCACATGACATTTCTTCCAGAATAGAGTTATAAGATTATTTATGCTTGTCAATCAGATGAATTAAATGAGTTATAGTAAAGTATATGTTTGGGACACAAGTTTTAACACAGATTATTATGCTACTGTTAAGTAGATTTTCAAAAACATTTAAATAAATGTTTCATTTTCTATGCCTTCTAAAATAAGATATTTACTTGCTACAAGAAACTACATCATCTAAACTCATCATAACTGACACATTTTATGAATAGAGTATTTTTCCTGAATCTGTGGTGTGTCAGTGTGATAACCTTGTCAATGTTTATACTAACTGCTTTCAGTTTCTCTGTGAAAATTCTGTGAGTGAAGCTTCTGAGGAAACTCATGGACACTGTGCATGAGACAGCCCACATCCCAGATTGTCTCCCTTAACATTTTGGCGGGAAACTTATTAAAACCTGTGGCAAACATTCATTTTGTCAATAGAGTAAAACATTGTATTCATAGAAATCATTACAAATCATATTGGATAGCCATGCAGACTCTCAGAAAAAAAGCCATCACACTCACACACACACACACACACACACATATATATATATATATATATATATATATATATATATATATATGATCTCACTGAGTTGTGTCCCTGCAGAGCACCATCCCACTTGCTGTCCCCAGAATAAATCTGTCTGCTTTATACAAAACAATGCACAGCAAACACATATTGGTAACCAGATTTTACAATCATGCTAACCTACTGCTTTAAAATATATCACATGACATTTCTTCTAGAATAGAGTTATAAGATTATTTATGTTTGTCAATCAGATGAATTAAATGAGTTATAGTAAAGTATATGTTTGGAACACAAATTTTTAACACATATTATTATGCTGCTGTTAAGTAGATTTTCAAAAACATTTAAATAAATGTTTCATTTTTATGCCTTCTAAAATAAGACATTTACTTACTACAAGAAACTACATCATTTAAACTCATTATAACTGACATATTTTATGAACAGAGTATTTTTCCTGAATCTGTGGTGTGTCAGTGTGATAACCTTGTCAATGTTTATACTAACTGCTTTCAGTTTCTCTGTGAGAATTCTGTGATTTGAAGATTCTGAGGTAACTCAAGGACATTGTGCATAAGACAGCCCACATCCCAGATTGTCTCTCTTAACATTTTGGCGGAAACTTATTAAAACTAGTGACAAACATTCATTTAGCAGTGTAAATGCATCTAAACATGACAGAACCTCCACAATGTATTCCACAGATCATCACAGCCTCTATGCAAGTGAAATTAAACTCAAAATTACCAACAAGCAATAAAACTCAGCATTCTTCTCCCAACTCAATTTTCATACAAATCCTATTATTCACTGTGCCCACACAGTCAAAAGCATTTCTATATATTAATAAAGAAAAGAAAAGAGAGTAGAAAATAAAAGGGAGTGAGGCAGAAATAAAAAAATGTAAGAGAAAGCTGTAAGAAGTATATACAATGGAATGTTACTTACTGTTTATATTAATAGAGTTAAAAATAAAACATATTATTTACTCTTATTTAGTTCTGATTATTATTAGTTAAAGCATGACAGATTATTTACAAACAAGCATAAGCAGTATAATCAAGGAAGTATAATTAGAAATAGCATTTGAAGAACTTATAAACTTTTACAAGAAATAAATATGTTATTATTCTATTAATAATATTTTCATTACTGTTCTCTAACTGCCCTCCCCCACCCTTTACCCACTACATAATCTAAATAGAATGTCATTGTTTAAACAAAGAAAATAATAAAAGAAGAAGGAAAAAAAAGATAAAGATAGAAAAATGTATCAAATTACTAACCTTACTTTTTCAGAAAGAAAACAAATCGAGTCACAGCCTGCCATTAAATCCTCAGGCATTTTGACTGGTTATGAAACAAAACATTTCTTTGCACATAGAGAATAACTTTGATTAAATCTTTTCCAAAATATTTGTGGCTTTCTGGAAATGCAGGAACTATATTCAAAAGATTAATAATGAACTAAAATGATGAGAGAGAAAAAACATATAACAAATCATTTGTTTTTGGTCTCTTCTTCTTCTCTGAAGTCTTCCAGCAAGCTTCAGTTGCCAATCTCTTTAATGAAGAACTAGCCCATTCCATTTCTTCTATTTTATCCAAAATCCTTTTTTCTTTGACAAACAGTAAAGCAGAGTCTAAATCATCAAGACCTTAGGACCATCAGGAAGGAAGATTTTAAGCTTGGCAGGAAACAGAAGGTATGTTTTAAACTGTGCTTTTTTTAAGCTCCCTTATTAGTGGCAGAAAAACTTTTCTTTTAGCAATTACCATGGAAGAATAGTCATTGTCAAAACGCACAGTTGTCTCATTAAACTTAACAGGAGCTTTAGCCCAAGCAGATTTAAGAACCATCTCTTTATCAAAAGATGATAGAAATCTAACTATAACTGATCTAGGATAGTTTTGTTAGAGTTGGTATTAGCTATAGATCTATGTGCTCTTTCGATACCAAAAGAGAATGCTTCTGGTAAATCTAAAGTTTTAGGGAGCCATGTTGTTAAAAAAGAAGTAATATTGTTACCTTCAATATTTTCTGGCAGTCCAAAAATCCTAATGTTATTGCGCCTAGATCTATTTTCCAGGTCATCCAGCTTTGTTTGTAAATGTGTATTTTGTTTCAGCAGAAACTCAATGTTGATTTCCTCTTCTTGTATTTTATTTTCCATGTCATTCACAGCTTCTTCTATGCCTGTCATCTGGATCTTCTGTTGTTGCAGGTCCATATGTAACAAGTCTATTTGTTTTGTAGTTTTTCTATGAAAGTGTCTATTTTAGTATCCATTTTATCCATCTTAGCAGTAAGTTGCTGGACTATAATTATCAGAGACTGAAGTTCTTTCTTGATGCTGGAGTCTTGAGAATTTGTCTTACTGGAACTCATTTCAGACTGATAAACTGACAGGAAAATTTCCAAAGTAATTTCTGACAGGAATATTATTAAGATTTCCTTTCTTTTTTAGATATAGTTCAAGAACTATATAAAACAAACATATTTAGAAAGAAAATTACTTCAAGAATTAATTTTTTAAGTAATTAATTCCTGTCAATGTAATGAAATTGGTGGAGCTGAAGAAATCTGCTGCTATCCTGTGTTCATCCTTGGCCACACCCCTCTTCTCAGCGTTTTCTGATAGCAACGCACATTCCCGGGAAATCCAACGTTATTGCAGACAAATTGAGCAGGGCAATTCTCATGCCCCACGAGTGGTCTCTAAAGAAATCAGTTCTAGAAGAAGTATTCCTAAAATGGGGCCAGCCTTGCTGCAATCTTTTTGCTACTCCCCAAAACAGCAAGTGTCGCGACTTCTTCACATTCTTCCCGTTACCAGGCCATCCCACCAGAGACGCTCTAGTCCACGATTGGCCCCGGGGACTTCTATATGCCTTTCCCCCCTTTCCACTGATATCTCAACTAATTCAGAAAGCCATCGCCTTGAGAGTGACAATGATCCTCATTGCCCCTTACTGGCCTCGACAGATATGGTTCCCCTTTCTTCATCGTTACCTTTTGGAGCAGCCTTGGCATCTGGACCCAGTACCAGATCTGATAACCCACCAATCGAGTCAGCTGAACCAATCTCTGCCCTCTCTAAACCTCACAGCGTGGTTTCTCCGATTCCAACCTTAGCCAGGCTTCGCTCAATATCTCGCTCGGTCCGAGATATCTTGATAGCCTCTCATAAATCTTCTACCCGGAAGATTTATAGTAGCAAATGGAAACGCTTCTCCTTTTGGGCAATGTCAAAAAACATAGATCCTTTTACAGGACCTTTCCAGTCTATTCTAGATTTTTTAGCAGAACTCTTTCATTTAGGATCATCTGCATCTACCATTAGAGTTCAATTGGCTGCCATATCTAATTTTCATGTTGGTGTCTCGGAGTCTAGCATCATGGCTCACAAACTCTGTAAAGCCTTTTTAAGGGGCGTATTTCTTCTCAAACCTCCAATCAAAGATCCCCCGCCTCAATGGGATTTGAACTTGGTTCTGGCATCTTTAATTCTTCCCCCCTTCGAACCAGCGGCTTCATGTTCTCTGAAGTTGCTTTCTTGGAAGACACTTTTTCTGGTAGCTATAATTTCAGCGAGAAGGGTATCTGAACTCCATGCTCTGTGCAGTCGTCCTCCTTACTTAGTGTTTCACAAAGACAGGGTATCCCTCCGTACTAATCCATCCTTTTTGCCTAAAGTTTCCTCTCAAATAAACCTAAACCAAATTATTGGTGTTCCGGCAATTTTCCCTAACTATTCAAACAGGTCGGAACAAAAGCTACATTTTTTGGATGTTCATCGCCAACTTAGATATTACTTAGACAGGACTAAACAATTCAGGAAATCTAATCAATTGTTTCTGTCATATGCGGAAGGGAAATTGGGCCTTCCAGTTACTAAAGTATCCCTCTCTAGATGGCTCACCTCTACAATTACCTTCATCTATGAGATCAGACATTAAAAACTACCCTCAAAACCTAGAGCTCATTCAACTAGGGCATTAGCTACATCCGTAGCTTTTCAGGATAGGCTGCCAATAGATTTCATTTGTGCAGCAGCCACCTGGGCTTCTCCTCATACATTCATTTCACATTACAAATTGGACATGGTTTCCAGAAGCCGTGCCAATTTTGGTTCCACTGTTCTCAAGAGTCTGTTCCGATAGGCCACCCGGGATAAGGTGCTAGGGACGCAGTCCCATCCAGCAAGAATGAAGGCGAGATTGACAACTTAACATTAAGAAGTTATGTACCTACCATAACGTTCCATGTTAGTTGTCTTCTTCTCGCCTTCTTTCTTGCATCCCACCCTCCTTCCCCCAAGCCTGGACAGACCGACAGGAATTCAGTTTGTGTTCTTCCTCTGGAAGTTGTCATTCCCACACGTTCTTCCACCTCTTTTATCCTTACTGAGGTCTGCGATACTTTTTACGCAGATTGTTTTGAGGTGGGTTTCCCTACTCCATTCTATGGAGACTAGGATTGCCTGGTATAGCTATCAAACGAGATCTGAGTATTTACCGCCTAGCATTGTGAGATATAGGGGAGCCTCGAGCCGGTGGAATTAGCTCTCGAGCTTTAATATTGGCTGAGTTGGAGCCGAGGATCGGCTCCAAACCCATCCAGCAAGAAAGAAGGCGAGAAGAAGACAACTAACAAGGAACGTTATGGTAGGTACATAACTTCTTATTCTAAGCTATCCCAGTCTACATCTGCTACCTTCCAAGCCAGGGTTCCAATTGATAGTATCTGTACAGCAGCAATTTGGGCTACCCCTCACACCTTTATTACTCATTACAAATTGGACCTGAACTCAAGGGGTAGAGCCTCCTTTGGTTCCACGGTACTTAGGAGTATTTTCCCATGAGCCACCCAAGAATAAGGTGCTAGGGACGCTGTCCCATATGTAGGAATGAAGGCGAGATAGGACTACGGAACATAAAGAAGTTATGTACTCACCATAACATTCCATGTTTGTAGTCCATCTCGCCCTTTATTCTTATGAACCCACTCACCTACCACTGTCCTGGAAGGATCTGGAGACAGGATAGCCTTACCTTGGTAGGGTGGAGACCTTTCATTATTATTGTTCTTTCTGGATAACCTTAGTTCTGTCTTTCTATAGTTTAGCAGCAAACAAGATCTGGGGATTGCACTAGTGCACTATGGGATACCTACCTAGCCACGAGCCAACTAAGAGACTTTGAGTTTTGTAATAGGCCGAGTCGGAGCTGAGGATCGGCTCCGAACCCATATGTTAGAATGAAGGGCGAGATGGACTACAAACATGGAACGTTATGGTGAGTACATAACTTCTTTTTTAACATTTCTTTGATCTTGCATCTGGCCAGGAAACTACAGCAATAAAAGACATTATATATGTAAAATGTAGCAATAAAGTCTGGTCTCAAAACAATAGAAGGAATTTGTCAGTCCAAACTTTCTGTCTCCGAGCTTTGAGATCAAACAGTCATACAATGCTTGACTTATCAGCTTTCTTCCAGCAGAGTGCACTGTGGTTACATTTTTGAAGTTCAATATTTAACACAGTTTTCTTACATTTAAGAGGACAAGCCTGTGGATTATATTCATATTTACAATGACATAGAATTATTTACAAAATTCTATCTAGCTAGGCCAGCAGACTTCACATATCTTTACATATCTTCCCTCCAGAGAACTCAAGCTAGTTTTTCATATGACCCTTGAGAAACATTGCTTGAGAGGGTTAGGTCTATCTGAGTATACCTTACACCGTTCCCTGTCTTGAGAGCCCATCTGCATTGGTGTTGCTAACCCCACTGCGGTACTGCACTGCCATATCATATACTTGCAACCGTCGGCTCCATCTTAGCAACTTGGCATTTTGCTGGCTTGCTCGGTGTAACCATGTTAGAGGATTGTGATCTGTAACTACAGTGCATTTTCTTTCATACCGATAAGGCTGAAGTTTCTGCAGTGCCCACACTATGGCTAGACATTTCTTTTCTGCAGCTGCATAGCATTCCTCCCTGGGTTGAAGCCTATGACTGAGATAAACTACTGGGTGCTCTTTTCCCTCTGAAGAAATCTGGCTAAGTACAGACCCTACCCTATGGTTGAAGGCATCCACCTGTACAACAAATTATTTGCTGTAATCTGGACTAACTAACACAGGGAGTCCTCCCAAAGATTCTTTAAGCTTTTGGAATGCCTGTTGATATGCTGGGGTCCACACTATCATATCCGGCCTGTTTTTCCTTGTCAGGTTTGTGAGGGGGAGCAGCTATGGTACTATTACTGGGGACAAACTTTCTGTAGTACCCTGCTGTCCCCAAAAATGCCCTTACCTGCTTTTTGGTAACAGGTGCAGGCCATGCCTGAATGGCTTCCACTTTGGCAGGTTCTGGCCTGACCTTACCACTCCCCACTCCCCACTCTATGTCCCAGGTAGGTGACCTCTGCCATACCCACCTAACATTTGCTCAGCTTAGTGGTCAACCCTGCCCTCTGTAGTCTGCCCAGCACCTCCCTGACATGTTGAAGGTGCTCTTGCCAGGAATGGCTGTAGATGGCAATATCATTTAGGTAAGCAAAGGCAAACTCTCCTGCTCCTGCTAGGATATGATCTACCAGCCTCTGGAAAGTTACTGGGGCATTTTTCATCCCAAAGGGCATCTTTGTGAGCTCATACAAGCCAAAGGGAGTCACAAAGGCTGACCTCTCTCTAGCACTGGGGGTCAAGGGCACCTGCCAGTAACCCTTGGTAAAATCAATGGTGGTAAGATACTTAGCCCCACCCAACTGCTCTGGGGCCTCATCTATCCTAGGCATGGGGTAAGCATCTGACTCTGTGTGACTATTTAATTTCCTGTAGTCCACAAAGAACTTGGTGCTGCCATCCTTCTTTGACACCAGCACCACTGGGGAGGCCCAGGGACTGTTGGACTCTTGAATTATCCCTAGTTCCAACATCTCCTGTATCTCCTCCCTTGTAGTCTGTTTGACTCTCTCAGGCACCCTATAAGGGGCCTGCCTAATAGGCCTTTGGGGTCCTGTATCCACCTGGTGCTGCACCAGGTGAGTGCACCATGGTTTCCCAGTGAACATGTCCCCAAACTCCTGTAACACTGATCAGATTTCTCGAACCTGGGTAGGAGATAGCTGCTGGGACATTGCTACCCTTTCCACTGAGGGGTCAATCCGGGCCTCACTAAGGAGATCAGTCACCAGATCTCCCTCAGACTCCTCCTGCAGTCCACTGCAAATACTCAGCACAAGCGTCTCCTATCATGGTAAGGTTTCATCATGTTAACATGGTACAATTTGTGCCCCTGCCTCCTGCCTAGCAGTTCTACCAGGTGGTTAACATCACTTACCTTGCTTACCCCTTTGTAGGGTCCCTCCCAGGCTGCTGGCAGCTTGTTATATCTGACAGGAATGAGAACCATTACCTGCTGTCCTACAGTGTACTCACTAGCTCGAGCATTCCTGTCATACCAGACCTTTTTCTGTTGTTGGACTTCTACCAGGTTCTCCTGGGCCAAGCCCATGAGTTTCCTGAGTCTTGTCCTGAGGTTTAGGACATATGCCACAACAGACGCCTTGTGAGATTCACACTCACCTTCCCACTCATCACAAATTAAATCTAGAGGCCCCCTCACCCTATGCCCATACAACATCTCAAAGGGTGAAAAACCTGTGGATTCCTGGGGAGCCTCTCTGTAAGCAAACAAGAGATGGGGCAAATATTTGTCCCAGTCCCTATTAAACTGGTCTGCAAATGCCTGTAGCATGGACTTGATTGTAGAGTTTAACCTTTCGACAAGACCGTTAGTCTGGAGATGGTAGGTGGTGGTCTTCAGGTGCTTCACCCCACAGTACTTCCACAGACAAGCCAGCAGGTCTGACATGAAATTGGCACCTGTGTCAGTCAGTATTTCTTTTGGGAAACCTTCCCTGCTAAAAATCTCAAACAAAGCATTTACCACCTTTTCTGCCTCAATGGAGGACAAAGCGACTGCCTTAGGGTACGTTGTAGCATAATCTACTGCCACTAGGATATACTTTTTCCCTGTGGAACTTGGGGTGCTCAGAGCCCCACAGTATCCATAGCTACCCGCTGAAATGGCTCCTTAATCACAGGCAAAGGCATCAAAGGAGTTCTGCCTTGTCTGCCTTGCCTAGCTTTTGGCACTGCTCACAGGTCCTGCAGTACCCTGCTACATCTCTGGAAATTCCAGGCCAATAGAAGTTCTGCATAATACATCTCTTTGTATGTTTTATGCCCATATGACCTGCAAAAGGAATAGCATGGGCTATGGCTAGAAGCACCAGATGGTAGGCTCTATGCACTACCAACTGCTGTATTATCTCTCCTTCTAGCCCTCCCTCAGGGGTCCACTCTCTATACAGTAACCCTTTGTCTTAGTATACAGAATCCCCCTTCCCTTGAGAATCAGGCACCTCACTAGCTACCTGCCTCAGGCCTTGCAATGTAGGGTCTGAGAGCTGAGCCTCTCTCAACTCTGGGCATTGTGTGATAGCAGTGCCTCATTGTCAGCCTGGGTACCACTACTCACCTCTATCTTTGCAGTCACTTTGTCGAAGAGAACATCAGTACCCACAAGCAGCTGTGGCTCACTTTCAGTCTCACTGCTACAGGGTAGCTCCCTCCCTGAAGTAACCACCTCACCAGTCCTGGCTGCAAGTATGCCATCTGTCTGGGTCTGCCCCAGGCTACCAGGCTCACATGCTTGTCTCGAAGCCTGACTGCATATAACCACATAAGCACATGGTACTTCCTCATCCAAATCCTTTCCTATCAGGACATCTGCAGGATGGTAGTTTGGTACCCTTGTTGTCTTTGGATAACCTACTGTTGGCATTTTGTCTTTCCCACTTACTGGCTCTCTCACCTTTTGTTCCCCACCTTCCCTCTATGGACATCTGTATACCACATGACCCCACTAGTTGCATTCAAAACACTTATCCGTAGTTCCTGGATGTCTTCCTGGACTACTGGCTTCCCCTGCTACTGGCAGATTATGTTGGTGCAGTCTGGGCTGCCCACCATGGGTTCCTCTAGACCCATGAGCAGTACTAGGGGTCCCTTTCCTGTGCAGGGATGCCCTGCTTGCTAGGTATAGGTCTCCCTTCTTCCCCAACTCATCTGAAGTAGCACATTGTCTATCAGCTAACCAGATCCTCATGTCCTCAGACAAAGTGCTAAGGGCTTGTTCCCTCACAATAATGTCTGCCAGCCCTTCAAAAGTGGTGACCTGACATCCACTCACCCACCTATGAAAATAAGTGCTCAGTTCAGCAACATAATCACACACACTTTTATCTGCCTTGCGTCTATGCTCACAAAACATTTTCCTATAAGTTTCAAGTGTTAGCTTAACAAAATTTAGCAAACAATTCTTAACAGCAGTATAAATTAAGAAATTGTTGTCTGACAGTTTGGAAAGTACATTCACAACTTTACCATGGAGTAAGAGGGTCAGGAACCGTACCCAGGGACTTTGGTCAACATCATACCTTTTACATACCCTTTCAAACATATGAATGAAACTATCAAAATTATCCATCTCTGTAAACTGCAGAAGAAATTTACTGGCCTTTTGTGCTTCTGGGGTCTGGTTACTCCCTTCCCCATTACCTCCATGACTCTGGCGAAGAGTCAGCATCTCCTTTTCGTGCTGCCTCTGCCTCTACTTTTCCTCAGCTTCCAGGCGTAGCACTTTCTCATTCTCCTCAGCCTTTAGACATCTCAGTCTCTCTGCTGCTTCTGTTTCCAAATGCCTGGCCTCCAACTCAAGTCTCTTTAGCTCCAAATAGATGTTTAAATCCTCTGCAGAAAGGTTGAGCTTTCCATTCTCTGAGTGTTGTGCATCCCCACTGCCAATCTGATCGCCCTTCTGATTGCTGTTTTCTGGTGCAGCTGTGACCAAAGCTGTAATCATGTCTACCTTAAGTTAGGTTTCCATGCACCAGTCCCTTAGCCTGGCATATCTCAGACAACTGGCTCCTTGTCAGCTTGCCATACTCCTCTACTGGCATACTTGCCTGCTCTCCCTGACTAACTAAGCTAAGAAAATAAATAAAACAGTTGTGATCTGAACTCTGAATATTCACTGCTTGGTTGATTTAGAGTACAAAAACACCTTCAGTGATCACTGTACACAAGGTACAGGAATTCACTCTCCACACCACAACAAGCCAATTGCCAACCAATTAGTATGTGGTGTGGATATCCCACCAGTGCCACCAATTAATATGTGACACCCGTGCACTGGCCCATTAGTCAAGGAGCCTCAATCCTCACCACTAACACCAGTGATGGGCGTGCACATTGGGAGGGATAACAAATACACACACAGTAAAGTACAATTTCCCTTAAGAGCACACAGAGATCGCAGTCAGTCTGTGGCTGGTTTCTCCTTTTCTCTCCAGATCCCCAATAAGACTCCCCACTTGCACGGCTATAAGATACAGATCTCAGATGAGTAGTCAAGCCAAAACCTCTAGTGTCCTCTCTGTCCAACCAGTGCTTCGTGTGCCTGCCCAAGTAGCTGACACACACACACTTTCAGATTTGGTTTATATACAAACACACAGACACTTCTGGGAAAGGCTGGCACAGGTTCTCCAGGTATGCCCCCTCCTGCCAGGCTATAAGGTAGTAATCACTGCCACCAACTACTCTTATCAGCTACTAAAAAGGCCCTTGTCAAAGGGTTTCCAATTATACTGTGCAATATTATTATCCAATTAGTAAGTGACGAACAGGAAGGCTTATTTGGAATGGATGTGTACAGTATCACTATATATATATATATATATATATATATATATATATATATATTTAAGGAATGCCTCAGTCCAGACATTATGTCTATGAGCTTTGAGATCAAACAGTCATACAATGCTTGACTTATCAGCTTTCTTCCAGTAGAGTGCACTGTGTTTACATTTTTGACATTCAACATTTAACGCTTTCTTACATTTAAGAGGACAAGCCTGTGGATTATATTCATATTTACAATGACATAGAAGTATTTACAAAATTTTATCCAGCTAGGCTGGCAGCCTTCACATATCTTCACAGTGCCTACTTTCACCTTGAAGGATTTATTGGTGATGAAGTCTACAAACCAAAGTTTTGCATCATCACTAATGCCTATTTCATCTATTTTCTCAAATAGTAAGTTATGGTCAGTTAGTCAAATGCTTCTGTGAGGTCAATGAATATTCTCCTGTCAGGGTGTCTTTGTCAATATTGGATAGTATGTCATCTTTGAGGAAGTAAAGAGCTGTTATGGTGCTGCTTCCAGACCAGAATCCATGTTGGTTCCTGAATAGAAGATGGTATTAATGTAAATAAGCAGTAATTTGGCTCTAGATAATTTTTTGTAGTGTTTCACCTAAAGTGGGAAGTATGGAAATAGGGCGGAACTGTGAAGCAGTAGTTGGTTTAGATAGTTTTGTAGTAGGAGTGTCTATTGTTGTTTTTCATATCTGAGGCGTACTCTTATTAGTTAAGCAGAGGTTCTGTATGTGAGTGAGAGGGTGGGAGGTGAAGTCCTTGCAAAGGTGAATAAACCAAGGGGGTAGGTTATCTGTGCCTGGAGAATTATCTGTCTGTATTTAGTCCAATTGTGTTTCAGTCTCTTTGATTCTATTCATTTTGAAGTGGAATAGTGGAATGCTGAGGCGGCTGGGGGTGGCTGTGGAGGTGGTAGCTTTGCGTTATTGTTGTGTGGCAGGTGGCTGAACTAATTGAGGAAGTCAGTGCGTGAGAGTTTGTATGTAGTGATGTTAGAGGGGTTCATGGTAGTGGAGTTGTTCATAGGTTCATAGGTGTGTACTAGGCTAATGGCCCTGGAGCCTTTACAAGCCTAGCCCAAAAAAATTGCCCAGGCACAGTGCCACCTGATGTTAGTTCACAGTTCCCCTATCCAGTAGGGCAACTGGAGTGATCCCTGGGGTGAACTTTCTTTTACCCATCCACTCTTCAAGATTTCTCTTGAAGAGGGCCAGCAAGATGCTCTGCTTGACATGAATGGGAAGCTCATTCCAGAGTGTGGGCAGTCTTTGGGAGATGAGCTTGTCCCTCCAGCATGTTCTGTTAACTGTGGTAATGAGGTTGTGATCTCAGGAGCATGTAGTGTGGGGGATTTCTTTAGGTGTAGCATTTTAAGTAGGACTGGGTCGGACACGGCTTTGTAAGTCAAGCATTGATCACCTCTAAGTAGACGATAAGAAACTGAGAACAGTAGGGCATGTGTTTAAGGCCTAGAATACTTTTTGTGAGGTACTCCTGTGGCCTCCCCAGCTGTTGTAGGTGTCTGGTCAGGTACATGCCAAATGGGGTGTTATATTCGATGATTGGTCTAATAAGGGATGAGTAGAGAGGGATGATGACCTCTTTCTTCCTGGATGCAAAACCTTTGGTTATAAGATGTGCCACATAGGAGGACTTTCTTACCACAGTAGCAATGTGGTGGTCGAAGGTGAGGTGGCTGTCGATCTGGGTGTCAAGATCTCTTCAGTGTTCAGTGGGCTCCCATCAACGTGTTAATTCATGGGAACTGTGTTTTTTCCAAAGGGGATGATAACGCATTTCATGGCCTTAAGCTTCAGGCCATGGTTCCGATACCAGTCATTGGTGTCAGAGAGGCCCTTTTGTAGGATGTCTTCATCACTTGGGGAATTGATAATGACTCCTAGCTTGCAGTCATCGGTGAACTTAGTCAGCCAGAGTCCTTCTGTGTTGGCCTGGACTTCTGACAAGTCGATGCCAAACAGGAGAGGCCCCAGGACCGAGCCTTGTGGGACTTCACTTGTGACTGGTCGATAGTCTGACTTGGAATCCACAACTTTCATTCTGTGGGTCCTGTCTGTGAGACAATTTGCAATCCACCTAGTGATGTAAGGATTCATGCCTAGTTTGGTGAGTTTATCAATGATACCTGAGTAGTGAATGGTATCAAAGGCCTTGGCCAGGTCAAGGTCGGCTGTATGCACTGCCTTACCCTCATCCACAGCCTTGGTAACTGCCTCAAAGGAGTCAACCAGGTTCAGCAGCCAAGATCTCTCCTTGACAAAGCCAAACTGTGTGGGGTCAAGAGTTTGGAGATTGCCTATATCTTTGTTAAGCAGATCCATGATGATGCGCTCCATAGCTTTGCATACCAGTCTTGTTAGGCTAATGGAGTGGTAGTTCCCACAGTCTGTAGTTGCTCCCCCTTTATGTAGTGGGATGACTGTAGCAATGCACCATTCATTAGGGACATTCCCTGAGGTAAGGCTGTGATTGAACTGGGCACACAGATGTGGTTCCAGTTCGTTTTGTAGCTCATGTAGGATGCAACCAGGGATATTATCAGGTCCCATGGATGCTGTATTCATGGCTTTGGACAATGGAGTTTTTAATTGTGCTGCAGAAATGATGGGTACTGTGATATGGTCCTGGGGGGAAAGTTGGCACTGAATCTGCTGGCCAGTATGTTGGCTGTATCTGTTGGTTCAGTATAGGAGGTGCCATTGTGCAATAACTCACAGCAAATCTGGGGATTGCCTTGGAGGTTTTTGATATACAGTGGATATAAAAAGTTTTCACACCCCTGTAAAAATGCCAAGATTTTGTGATCTAAAAAAAGGAGACCACAATAAATAATTTCAAAACTTTTCCCACCTTTAATGTGACCTATAACCTGTACAATTCAATTGAAATACAAACAAATCTGTTAGGGGAAAAATATAAAAAAAAAAAACGCACAGTAAGCTTGTTGCATAAGTGTGCACACCCTTAAACTAATACTTTGTTGAAGCACCTTTTGATTTAATTACAGCATTCAGTCTTCTTGGGTATACACCTGCCATCAATTAAAGTTCAACTGTCCTAGTAGGATTTTCCTGACATTTACTCAGTTGCCTGCTACAGCAAAAGCCATGGTTCACAGAGAGCTTACAAAACATCAAAGGGATCTCATTGTTGAAAGGTATTAGGAGTAGGGTACAAAAAAAATGTCCACAACATTGGATATACCATGGAACACAATGGAGAAAGTCATCAAAAAGTGGAGAAAATATGGGACAACAGTAATGTTACGAAGAACTGGACGTCCCTCTGAAATTTATGAAAAGACAAGATGAAAACTGATCAGGGAGGCTGCCCAGAGACCTACAGCAACACTGAAGGAGCTGCAGGAATTTCTGGCAAGTACTGGTTGTGTACTACATATGACAACAATCTCCCATATTCTCCAAGTGTCTGGGCTGTGGGGTAGGGTTGCAAGATGGAAGCCTTTTTTTACACAGAAAACCATCCAGGGCCAGTTAAAATTTGCAAAACAATATATCAAGTCTCACAAAAGCATGTGGGAAAATGTGATGAGACCAACGTTGAACTTTCTGGCCACAATTCCAAAAGGTACGTTTGACGCAAAAACAACACTTCAAATAACAAATAGAACAGCATCCGCACAGTGAAGCATGGTGGTGGCAGCATCATATTTTTGGGGTTGCTTTTCTTTAGCTGGAACTGGGGCTTTGGTCAAGGTGGAGGGAATTATGAGCACTTCCAAATAGCAGTCACTTTTAGCCCAATACCTTCAGGCGTCTGCTAGAAAGCTGAAGATGAAGAATTTCACCTTTCATCATGACAATGACCCCAAGCATACATCCAAATCAACAAAAGAATTGCTTCACCAGAAGAAAATTCAAGTTTTGGAATGGCCCAGCCAGAGCCCTGACCTAAATCCAATAGAAAATCTGTGGGGTGGCCTGAAGAGGGCTGTGCACAAGAGATGCCCTTGCGATATGTCAGATTTGGAGCACTTTTGCAAGGAAGAGTGGGCAAATATTACTAAGTCAAGATGTGCCATGCTGATAGACTACTACCCAAGAAGACTGAATGCTGTAATTAAATCAAAAGGTACTTCAACAAAGTATTAGTTTAAGGGTGTGCACTTTTATGCAACCATCTTATTGTATGTTTTTTATTTTTTATATTTTTCCTCTAACAGATTTGTTTTTCATTTGAATTGTACAAGTTATAATAGGTCACATTAAAGGTGGGAAAAGTTTTGAAATGATTTATTGTGGTCTCATTTTTTATATCACAAAAACCTGGCATTTTAATAGGAGTGTGCAAACTTTTTATATCCACTGTAACTAAAGAAGGCTTTGTGGTTGTTTTTGGTGTCAGCTGCAATTCTGCCTTCATAGCTGGCTTTAGAGGATTTGAAAAGGGATATCATGTTTTTGTTGAGACTGATAAGGGAGGTTTTCCAGTCTTGTTGCATTTTTTCTGCAATGGTTTCTTCCTTCTGTTGTAGAATTTGTTGATGGCTGGAGAACAATAGATTTGCTTCCTTTTTTTGGAGGAGAACATCTTAGTTCTATTTGGTATGGCAATGTCCATGCATTTGTGTACGTGCTCATACAGTACATTGGTGTATAATTCGGCAGTCATGCAGCTATTTTCCATTGGCATGGGTGCCAAGAAGTTAGCCACCTCTGTTTTTAGGAGCCCAAAGTCGGCTTTAGAGAAGTTTTTCAGGGTGGTCACCTTAGCGGGGGTTGTAGGTGAGATGGAGATTTCCATGGCGATCAGTTTGTGGTTGGAGTTAACCAGGGAGGATTTGACTATAGGTGTGGAGCAACGGTCTCCCATGTTGGTGATAATCATTTCGAGGATGTTGCTTCCTCTAGTGGAGTCAGAATGAGCTGGTCCAGGGCATTGAAACTGATAAATTCCAGAAAGCGTTTAACCTGTACATTGGTATTTGAATATTTTTACCAGTTGATGCAAGGGTAGTTGAAGTCACCCAGTATGAAAGTATTTGGTTGGACCTTGATAGATTCCAGGGTGCTTAGGAACTTGGAGTGAGAATTTAGGGACATGTTTGGGGTTCTGTAGCAGGCTATGCCTTGTATCACCGTCTTACCTTGTGTTAGTTGCACCTGTAGTATCTTGGATGCATTATGCTGGGCTACCAATCTAGAGGTGTGTGTATCCTTTAAGAATATGGAGACATCACTGCCTTTGGAGTTTCTGGCCATATTCCAGAGCTGAAAGGTATGGAATGAGTTGTAGCCTAGGAGCACAGAGGTGCTTTCTGCCTCTTTAAACCAGGTCTCTGTTACAGCACAGATGTTGACATTCTCCATTTTGAGGAGAGCTTCGAGCGAGTGCATTTTGAGCTTTAGATTTCTAGCATTGAACAGCATGACCCTCGGAATTTTGATCTTTGGAGCACTGCCTTAAAAAGGCACTATAGGGGTGGCAAGAGACTTAGCCAGTACTTGGAATCAAAGGGGTGACAGATGCAGGCCGTCTCTGGCAAAGCATCGAGGTCTGTCATTCATGTCATCCCAGGCAGACAGATACTAGATCCCCTTAGAATGACACCAGAAACTTAGCTAATTGTTGAAGTCAATCATTTTCTGCTTGTACTGTGATGTAATTCTGGGTGATGGTAGAATACTGCTCAGGGCTATGGTCATACCTACCAGTGCCACATAATCCAAGAGTTCCATCACATCTCTTTTCATTTTCTCCAGGGAGGTATGTCTCAGGTCATTCACACCGATATGGACAATGACCGAGTCATATTTGTACCTGTTGTGAAATGACCTGAGTGCATGTGTTATGTGGCGGATCCTGGCACCTGATATACAACTGACTGTCACCTTCTCCTTGTTCAATCTAGTGAGTGGGACATCAGTGTCCCTCACAAATGAGTCTCCTATGATTAGTACATTGGACAAAGTGTTTTGCTTTAAGGGTTTAGGTTGAGGGGCACACTGTGGTGGTGAGGCATGTGTTCTGGGGTTGGTGTTGTGTTGTGGTGGTCGAGTGCATTTCTGTCTTGGGTGTCTTTGTTTGGATGCATTTTTATTGAGAGCCTCTGCGATGGTGGGTATATGGTTTGTGTTTCTATATGTGGGTTGCAATGGTTGGTTTTTTGGAGGGCTGCGTGTTCTATGTAGAGATTTGCAGGTGTTGAACTTCTCCTCTTGACCAGGTAGTCCGGTCTTGGTTGAAGCGTGCACTGCTTCCAGTTTGGTGATATAAGTGCATCTTTCACATGCATGAGTGTTGGGAGGTAAGAGGAGAGGGTTGTCTTTGTACATTAGACAGTTGCCACACTGTCTCAGAATGCCCATTTACACCAGGTTAGCAGTAGAAATGACAGGAAATTGCCCTACAATAATACCAGGAGGGGTGGTCATAACTAATAAGTACTGGTGCTGTTACTTTGTAGGAACAGCTAGTGCTGAAAACACCCAAGTGTGCCACAATAAATGCTACAAAAGCCTATTAAAATGCTAGCCAATTAAGCGAATTGAAGTGCAAGAAGTAAAAGAACAAGCACATTCTAAGGGAAAATTGAAGATCAGACTTTCTGGCACCATTAAAAGCCCACATTTGCGCAGGCTACAAGAGCAACAGGAAGGGGAAAGAGAAACAGCAGTAATAAATGCAGCCGAGAAGATGTAATTGAACACTTTAGAGAACAAGTAACAGAAAAACCAAGATGAAGTAATAGAGTTGGAGAAGGAAACACAAATACTATAAAAGCAGCAAGCAGTGCTGCATTTTTCAACCAGTTAACAGGTTGATTTCTGTGTAGAATCTTTTAGGTTTGGCTAAAAGTGAGATATGTTTGTTTTGGAAATGGTTGTTTTTGTGTCTGTGGATGGATTGCTTGGCTAGGTTGTGGAGTGAGGAATATTTGGCTCTGAAACCTGTGGAGGGGTTGCATTTTCAACTGTCCCTTACCTCATCAGGTAATACAAGGAGGTGTTAGAGTTCGTTAGATATCCTGTCATGGTTAAAAGGTTAAAGTAGCCTTTGTACTAAGGGAAATAATTTGTTTTGCAAGTGCAGTAGGGTATTGATAAGGTTGTTAGCTGCTTCATAGGGGTCTTTTATGGCAAGTAATTGAGACCAACCAAAGTTGGCAAGGTGTTTTTTAAGATTAGTGATACTTTGAATGGTTTTGCATCTGAATGTGATAAGTTTGGGTTTATATTTTAATGTTTGCATACTGAGAAAATTATGAGACAGTGATCACTGAAGGAGGGTGCTATTTCTGTAGGATTATTAATTATTACATGATCTAGTAAGGTGTGCTTATTGGATTGACTGTATACTCTAGTGGTTTCACATTTGATTTTGGTAGGACTTATGCTGGCCAGGAGTTCTACATAATTAAGGATGAAGTCGCCAAGAATAATTAGGTTACAGTTTTTGGGAGCTTTGGCATATATTTTTGGATGAGGGTATTGAATTTTGATATTGTGGCTGGTGGAAGTAGGTGTGCACTGGCTATAATGAGGGGGTTTTGGCTGTTTGAAATTTTAAAAGGATCCAGTTAACTCTTCATTATCTGCATGAGTTGCTCAAATCAGGCATTTCCTGCTCATCTATTAAAATTTAATTTTTAGCCAATTCTGCCTGTCTGCATTTAGATCATTTTTTCATCCTTATTCCAAGTAAAACAATTTTTAAAAGGGTATTCCATATCCATCCACCTTGAAACAAGTGACTTCTTCCTGGGATCTCAGCTGTGTCTTACAAAACTCAGTTTACCACCCTTTGAACCAGCTTATCAAGCTGATCTGAAATTTCTGACACGGAAAACTGTTTTTCTCACTGCTTTGACTTCAGCGAGATGGGTATCTGAGTTACAAGCTTTGTTTGTGAACCAACCCTTCCTTATGTTTCTTCAGAACAGGGTAATCTTAAAAACTAATCATTCCTTTATACCTAAAGTGGTATTAGAATTTGCTTTGAATCAATGCATTAATCTGTACAGCGCAGTGGTGCAGTGGTAGAGCTGTCGCTTCACAGCAAGAGGTTCTCCGGTTCGATTCTCGGCTGGGTTGCCTTCTGTGCGGAGTCTGCATGTCCTCCTTGTGTTCGTGTTGGTTTCCTCTGGGTGCTCTGTTTTCCTCCCATGTTACAAAGACATGCATCTGGAGCATTTCTCCCCAGGCCTCTGCTGAAAATTGGCTTCATTCCAAGTTGGGCTTTCCTGGTAAACAAATAATAAATAAATAATTTCCCTGTGTTCTTTCCTGAATCTAAAAAACAGTGGTGAGAGAATCCTACAAACTCTGTTTGTGAGACATCTCAGATACTGCATTGGCAGAATAAAATACTTTAGAGCTTCAGATAGGCTGTTCATCTCTTTTGATGGAAAGAGAAAAGGACAACCAGTATTATAACAGCAAATTTCTAAATGGTTCATAGGTTCTTAGGTGTGTACTAGGCTAATGGCCCTGGAGCCTTTGCAAGCCTAGCCCATAGGATTAACCTGGCATCGTGCTACCCGATCTTAGTTCTCAGTGCCTTTGTCGAGTAGAGCCACTGGAGTGATCCTCAGAGTGAATTTTCTATTTTCCATCCACTCATCAAGATTTCTCTTGAAGAGGGCCAGTGAGGTGCTCTGTTTGGCATGTATGCGAAGTCTGTTCCATAGCATGGGCAGTCTCTGGGTTAGGAACCTGTCCCTCCAGCATTTTCTTTTGATTGTGGTAATGAGGTTGAGGTCTCCGGAATGTGTGGTGCGGAGGGTTTAGGATTTCTTTAGATGTAGCATTTCTAACAGAGCTGGGTCAGACATGGCTTTGAAAGTCAAGCAGAGATCTCCTCTAAGTAGGTGATATGAGACAGAGAATAGTTGGAGTTTTTTGAGTCTGTCCATACAGGACATGTTTAAGGTCTAAGATCCTCTTTGTGAGGTACTTTTGCGGCTTTTCTAGTTGTTGCAGGTGTCTGATGAGGTACATGCCAAATGGGGCATTGTACTCGATGATTGGCTTAATGAGGGAAGTTTAGAGGGAGACAATGACCTCTTTCTTCCTAGATGCAAAACCCTTAGTAATGAGATGTGCCATGTAGAAGGACTTTCTGACCACAGTGGCAATGTGGTGCTCAAAGAGAGGTTTCTGTCAACCTGTGTTCCCAGATTTCTTATAATGCCTTCTGTGTTCAGTGGACTACCATCGATGTGGTAGTTCATAGGAACTGGGTTTTTCACAAAGGGGATGACAACACATTTTTTGGCATTGAGCTTAAGGACATGGTTCTGACACCAGTCGTTGGTCTCAGTGAGGCCTTTCTGTAGGATGTCAACATCACTTGGGGAGTTAATAATAGCTCCCAACTTGCAATCATCTGAGAAGTTTGTCAGCCAGAGTCCCTACGTGTTGTCCCGGACTTCAGAGAAGTAAATACCAAACAGAAGAGGACCCAGGACCAAAACCTATGGGACTCCACTCGTGACTGGTAGGCAGTCTGACCTGGCATCAGCTACTTTCACTCTGTGGGTTCTATCTGTGAGCCCATTCCACCCATTTTTGTTACCGCCACCATGGCAAGTCCCACCCTTAGAAGGCTAAATCTCTCTGTACTCAAACTCTGACTTTTTTTAAGACTTTTTGGAAAATGGTACACACAAGAGCTTTTCTAGAGACAGCTACTTGATCTTCTGTTCTAATTTTTGCCAAATATTACAAGATTAGGTTATTTTCCAGGGCCAGAATAGATTTATTAGATTGTGTCTCCAAGGGTTCCTAGATTTTGATCCTCCATCCTCCTCCCTGGCTATCTAGCCTTTGTCAATTGTCGCACACAGCTATATGCTACTGCAACAGTGTTCTAATGATGACTATAGTACAGCTGTGTAAGTAAACTTACTCTAACAGTAGATATTTGAATGGATCACTGATGCGGTACTGTAACCCTCCTGCCTTCCTCATAATATTTTGGTGTTTATTCTTCCTTTCTTAATACAACATTTTGGTGAGGGTCTTGTTATCTTTACTTCCTGTTCTTTTCTCCTAGCACATATTCAGTCTTTGCAACCTGGCCAGGTTGCTTCCACTTCACATCCTCCCTTATAAACAGAGGCAAGAAAGCTCTGGATTTTGGTGCCTGTATGACTGCTTTTATACCTGTATCCCCTTGAGCCTCCTTGAAAGTACAATGTCTAATGAAAGCTCCCAGAAGCTTTTGTATACTGCCTGTATGTCTTATCCTTGGCAGGATACACCCCACATAGCTATATGCTACTGCATCAATGATCTATTCAAACGTCTGCTGTTACTGTAAGTTTACTTACACGACTGTTTTTTTTCCAGGCAGATACTGATGTGCTGCTGCAGGTGCTGTATGAGCATGGATAGTGGTACTGAGCACAGACAAGAGCAAATGGGCTTTCTGATAATGTGTTTGGTGTGAGCTGGTGACGGATGTAAATACCGTCTGTGACCAAAGCAAGGCAGCCCATCTTATATCTTTCAAGATCACCGCTACATTCCTGTGTGATCACAACAAGGCCCATGCCAATGCACAGGAGAAGATGGCTAGAAGTGGTGATTTGCTATGTTAGGATGCTCTCAGCACCGTGGAGGAGTCCTGCTGTCCCTGTGTGGGAAGAGTGAAAAGACTCTGATAGAGGCCTGGATATAGGAGTTGAACTGGATGCACCACCCTATGTTGCTACTGGATTTGCACCAGATTGCTGTATCCTTAGGTCAGTAACATATTTTAGTGGCATGCTTGTTCCATGAGTTCAAGTATGCTCAACACTGCATTATCTTCTCTACAAACACATCTGGGATGCAGATAAAAGGCATACCACACAATATATATTTGTTCACATTGTTTCCGTAGGTGTTATTTGTACTACTGATGCATCACAGTAAAGTTGGACTGTTACATGTTAGAAGTGTTACACATGATGTTTATCTGTATGGTTTCATACAAGTGCCACAGTTATGAGATCCTCTGCTATGGAGCCGGGCATGTCTGATGTCAGTGCTGCATTGAACACTGACAGTGATGGTGGTCTTACACTAGCACAGTCTGAGAACACAGTGCCATCATCAACTATGGTGACTGTAGAGAGCACAATACCATGCACATCTAGTAACACAGAAAGGTCATGCTGAGCACCCCTTTTGATGGCATCCTCATTCCCAGCTCGTGCAACAGGAGTCTGCAGTGACGTCTCTGCAGAGTGTGGGGTAGTCATTAGGAGCAGGATCCTAGTAACTATCAGTGCCATGGCTCCTGCTCATTGCTTGAAATGGGTGCTACAATGGACATTAATCAACAAATAACAGTGCTGTCATCAAGGCACTAGCAGATGGATAGGTGTACTGAGTGGTTTGTGTAAAGATGTATGTGAGGGATTCATCCAAATGATTGACCTGATGTTGTTAATCTTCTTTCCATTCATCACTGATGGCTTCGGTTCTGAGCCCTCAGAACCGAGTTGTCCTTTTACCAAGCTCGCGCCAGCCAAAAAAACTCTCGAGCTAAGTCTCTATCCAGAATGCCCTTCTCCCTGTTACCTCAGATCTCGTTTGCCGCATAGCCGTAAAGTCGTGTTTCAGCTGAGTTCTAAGCTAAGTGAAATCTTTTTTGATATTTGTGTAAAAGTTTTTGGATATCTTCATATTTTACTAAACCTTTAGTATTACTAGTGTCTTTTCTTCGGTCTAACTGTATTTTTTCCACTCTACCCTTTCTTACCATTGTTAATCTTAAGTACCATTGTTGGTACGGCCTTTTCCCTTACCCTTTTGGTATTTCTTCAGTACCATAACTGGTATTGTCTTCCCTTGCGTAACCTGTTAGCTTTTACCTTTATTCAGGCGTTGCCCTTTCTTCTCTTCATACAGTGTGTTGTTAAATTGGTGTTTTTCTTGTGATTTTCTTGTGTTTTTTTTGAACGGGGTGACTTCATTATGGTTGGATTATACAGTTAGTTGTGGTGTCCTTTTCTATTAAGATGTCGGATAAGAAGGGTACCTCTGGCTTTAAACATTGTACTTCTTGTAAGGGTAAGTTACCTAATAGTGACTCGCATGATGACTGTGTGTACTGCTTGGGAGTGGCCCACCTCTTGGTGCAGCCTCCATGTGATATTTGTCAAAGTTTCAGCCAACGCTCTTAATGAGCGCAAAAATAAACTCATTCTGAAGGGGTTTCTCAAGTCTCCCTTCTCAGAGGCCATTCCTGCGATGGAAGTCTCAACCCCTCCTTCTAAGGACAAAAAGAGATCCCATTCTGTTCCTTCTTCACCATCGGGTGATCAGAGCAAACCTGGGAAATCTAAAGTCCCCAAGTTATCACCTGAGCATAAATCTGCCTCTTCAGCTCTGCCCTACTCGGCGCCATCTGTCTCAAAACCTTCGATTGGCACACACCCTGCCTCCAGCACCAATCATTGATCTTACTATGCCTATTTCGACTTCAGCACCCGTAGCTACTTCGGCTCAGGGCACACCTTCAACTTCAGTTTCCATTTTGGAACCGACTGTTTTGGCTCCGAGTGCCACTTTGGCACCAAGCGTTGTACTGACCTCACTGGATCTGACCCCTTTGCTTCTGGTCTCGAATCTAGAGAATTTGGTGTCTGCAGACCTTGCACCATGGACCCGATACTCTCCCTCCGTAGACCTGTTTCTGGGCCAAGCGTATAGCCCATTTCTTGAACGTCCTGACTCCCCGTCTGGAGTATCCACTAGATCCACCAGGAGCCTTTCGGACCACGACTTGGTGCATCTTGTGGACTAGCTGTTGGTAGTCAGGGGGATTCCCTCACTTTCTAAAACCCATCCACCTGCTGGACTTGGGTTGCCTTATCCACGGAGTCCATCTTACACTCTTTATTCGACCATCTTGGTTCTGAAGCCCTCTGCTCTGACATCCTTCTTGGAACCCGTCACTCCAGCTCCGAGTTTGACTCTTTGGTCTTTGGTTCCTGCCGAACTGATCCTTCCTCAGTCTGGGGATTGGGGGACGGGCGCATCGGCCTGGGGTATGGTGTCGACTTTCTCCTTGGTTCCCTCCTCGGCACAGATGGCTGCATCCACACTGATCCTGCTTGAGGCTCCACCCGTGGGGGTGGATCCGTCGGAGTGGGGTGTGACCCCGGTCCCGAGGTTGTGTTTCTCGGTTCCGGGCTCCCATCCCTCTTCGGGTGGGCCTGACTTCCATGTGATGGAGACTGCTCTTGCTTCTGGTAGTGCTCCAATGATGTCAGAACCCCAGTTTTTGCCCCCTGAGCTGCAGCTGTCACAGACCACCCCCCCGGGGACACCGGGCAGAGAAGCCACAGGGCACCCCTGTTCTGGGTACCCACTTTTACAAGTCCTCTTCACAGACCCCCACTGAGGAGCCCCCTTGAAAGAAGACATGCAAGAGGAAGTATGTGGACTCGGCTGAGGAGTCCTTAATGGAAGACACGGATTATGATGATGGTGAAGGGTCCCCAAGGTCACCTCCTGATGATGTCTCCTTCGGAGACATCCTTGAGAAGTTAAAGCAGAGATGTGACTGGAAGTCCTCCAACCTTTTGTCTGAGGAGTCCGTGTTCCTGCAGGCTTTTCGTGCCCGGTCGTCTACCTCTTGGGCCTGCCGGCGAGCTTGTCCAGCTCATCGTGCAGCGCACATGGAAGAACCCTGATTACACTGAGGCGATCCCTCGGAGACCAGACAAAATTTTGTCCCCTCCTGTTGAGAATCTGCACTGGTCCAAAGGGTTACCAGTTGATGCTATGGTGGTGGTGGTGACCATGAAAAAGGACTTGGCTGAGGAAAGTCCCGCTGTCCGCCCATCCATTAGGGAGTCCCAGGTGGTGGACAGACTTGAGAAGCGTGATTTTGCATCAGGGACCTTTGCTATACGCTCCCTGAATTATTTGGCACACTTTATGAGGCTTCAGAGGGACTTGATCTCCGAACTCTTGTCTGACGAGGTCAGGGACAAAGTGGCCTCACAGCTAGCAACCCTGGGATCAATATCCAAGTTATCCATGAGGTTGCTCTCACATGCGACCGAAGGGGCAGCTAGAACAGTGGTTTCAGGCATTGTTATGAGACACCATGCCTGGATGCACATCTGTGACCTCGCGGACCCCTTCTAGTCTTCCTTTCTGAATGCTCCCATCGAAGGCCAGATGTAGATCTTTGGAGCTGCCCATTTCAACCCTCCCAACCCACAGCCATTGCGACCACGGATGCTTCCCTGATTGGGGGGGGGGGGCATTTTCAGGGCAAGACTGTCCAAGGCACATGGTCCACCTCAGAGACCCACCTGCATATCAGTGTCCTAGAACTTAGAGCCATGCTGTTAGCATTGCAGGCATTCCATGTGGCTCTCCCCTCCAGGACAGTTGCAGTCCAGTCAAACAATATGTCAGTGATCTGGTACATCAACAAGCAAGGAGGAACCAAGTCCTACCCCCTTTGTCGAGAAGCCATGAGAATTTGGCAGTGGGCAATAGCTTCCAAAAGCTTTCTGATAGCAATGCATACCCCAAGGAGCTCCAACGTGATTGCGGACAAACTAAACAGATGCATCCTCATGCCCCATGAGTGGTCCCTCAACCCCGAGGTAGCATCTATAATCTTCAGCCACTGGGGCCAGCCTTGCTGCGATTTTTTGCCTCCCCATGAAACACCAAGTGCAGCAGCTACTTTGCCCTACTTCCCCTGGAGGGGGAGTCACCGAGGGATGATCTGATCTACGATTGGCCCACGAGACTTCTCTACGCCTATCCTCCCATTCTTCTGATCCCACAATTTCTAAAGAAAGCTGTTTGGTTGAGATGCAAGGTGATCCTCATAGCCCCATTCTGGCCTAGACAAGTTTGGTTCCCCTTTCTTTGGCCTTACGTAGTATTCCTGCCGTGGATTCTGGACCCTCTGCCAGATCTGATCACTCACCCCCAAGGGATGAGTCACCCAAACCTGTCCCCTCTCAAGCTGACAGCTTGGTTTCTCCACTTCCGTTAGTCACCAGGCAGGCTAATCTCTCCTCACCTGTTTGAGACATCATTCTGGCCTCTCACAAACCATCCAACAGAAGACTATATCAGGATAAATGGAAAAGGTTTTCCATTTGGTCTAAGGATAACATGCTAGACCCGTATTCGGCTCCAGTTACTGCAGTGCTTCAATACTTGGCTAAGTTTTTTTGATAAGAGAGCCTCTGCCTCTACAGTACGAGTACATCTAGCAGCAATTTCCAGTTTCCACAATGGTATAGATGGCACCCCTCTTATCTCTTTACGCCTCTGCAAGGCTTTCCTCAAAGGCACCTCTCATCTCAGGCCTCCTGTCAGACATCCTGTAGAACCATGGAACCTCACTTTAGTCCCCCATTCTTTGACTCAAAAGCCCTTTGAGCCTGCGGCTAAGTGTGACCGAAAGTTTTTGTCTTGGAAATCTTTGTTTCTGGTGGCCATTGCCTTTGCTAGAAGAGTTTCGGAGCTGCAGGCACTGTGTATCAAGAGGCCCTATCTGGTTTTTCATAAAGACAGAGTGTCACTTCAGACGAACTCATCCTTTCTTCCCAAAGTTGTTTCTGAATTCTATTAACCAGTCTATTGATCTACCTGTGGTTTTTCTGAATTTTGCCAGCAGAGGAGTGTATTGGCTTCACACCTTAGACGTACATAGACAATTAAGATTTTACCTAGACAGGACCAAACCTATCCGTAAATCTGAACAACGTTTCATCTTCTTTTCAGGACCCAAAATGGGAGAAGCTGTTTCCAAGGTTACATTATCAAGATGGCTAAGGGACTGCATACATGTCACCTATTCCCTCCATTATGAACCCATGCCAAAAGTTAAAGCCGACTCCACTAGATCTGTGGCAACTTCTATAGCATTCCATTCCAGGGCATCCATGGATGACATCTGCGCAGCAGCTACTTGGGCTAAGCCTCATACTGTTATCAATCATTACAAACTGGACCTGGTCTCCAGAGGGAGAGCTGCCTTCAGCTCAATGGTACTCAGGAATGTTCTTCCATAAGGGCCACCCATGGACCTCAAGGTAGCTTGGGATTCTGTCCCGTCAGTGATGAATGGAAAGAAGATTAACAACATCAGATAAAGAAGTTATGTCTTACCATAATGTTCCATCTGTGTTGTTGATCTTCTTTCATTCATCACTTCCCACCCTCCTTTCCCCTCCAAAGTCTCCTGGGGGATGCTTTGGGTCTAAGTGGTGCACTAGGGTACTTGTGTAGAAGTGGCCTCGGCTTTACTTCCTTTCTTAGCAAACTCGATCTGAGGTAACAGGGAGATGGGCATTCTGGGTAGAGACTTAGTTCAAGAGTTTTTTTGGATGGCATGAACTTGGTAATAGGCTGACTCTGTTCCGAGGGCTCAGAACCGAACCCATCAGTGATGAATGAAAGAAGATGAACAACACAGATGGAACATTATGGTAAGACATAACGTCTTTGTTTATTGGATAGGCACATAGGTGCTATCAGTGCCTTCAGGGGGCCATCTACCTCTAAACACTATGGCCGAAGCCAGATCTGTGGCCACTTATTGTTTGACTATACTATGGGCACACTCCACAAGGCAAGTGGGTCATAGCCATGTACTGCTGCCCCTTCCACACCACCCACTAGTGATGTAACTAGTGCTGCATGGCATGCCTGCTTGCTTAGACATCGCCTCAAGGTGGTCTGGCTGAAGACATGGCCAGATGGTTATATTATTGCTGTTGACTTTTGTTCTTGCTGGAGGTATTGGTGCAAGTGCCATTCCTCTGAAGGAATGCACTGGTTGCCTGGGAAATTCACTTGCACAAAGGACTGGAAGACAGATGCCTTTTTTTCCTTGGGCAAGAATGTCCCTTTATGCATTTCCACCCTCTCTGATAACCAGAGCTCTTTTAAAAATCCAAAAGGACTCCCCAGAGATAATCTTGGTAACTCTCTTTTGGCTCAGACAACATTAGATGTTATGTGATCCTATCTCGCCTACATTCTGAATGATGGGTTCGGAGCCGATCCCTCGGCTCCGACTTATGCCAAAGAGCGAAGTCTCTTACTGGCTGAGCTTACCATATCCCAGGATGCACCACTACCAGTCTCCCAGATCTTGTTTGCCGCTAACAAGTGAAGACGTGGTCTCGAGCTGGCTGAGTTAAGTAGTGATTATTTCACTAGTTTTTCTGTCAGGTTTTTTCTTCATTCTCTACAAAAAGCTGTTTTAACAGCTATTCTTGTGTTTTGAGTGTGTTTGACAAAATTCACTTGGTGAATTCTTGTGTTGTGAGTGTGGACTAGAGTACCTCTTGTCTGGAAAGGCCTTTCGGTCTTTTTATTTGTAGGTGACTTCGGTCCTGTTTTAAATCATTTACATTTCTCTTCTTTAAATAAGAACTAACTGAGAGAAATTATTACATTTACAGAGTTTGTGCTGTGTTTGACTAACTCAGAGTATTGCGAGTGATAACTGTAAGCCTATTCTAGGTGTGTCACCAGTGTTCTTTACAGTTACTTTTGAAATTTCTATAATGTCTCAGAACAAAGCATTTACAGGAATCATGTAGTGTATGTCACGCTTTTTCCTCAAGGGTCCTCCAGGAGAGGAAAAATAAATTAATTCTTAAGGGATTAATTAAACCTTCTTTCGAAGAAGCTTTGGCATCCTCTCCTTCTCCGGCCAAAGAAAGGCGCGGCTCCGACCAGTCCGTCGGATCCGATCGCTAAGAAACAAAGGCAGGCCTCCTTCGGCTCCAAGGACTTGGAGCCGAGGTTCTGCCTCGATGCGACTCCTCTGGCTTCGGCGATAGCTGGGGTATCGAGGGGTCATCTTCGCCGGCTCCACAGCTCTCGGAGCCGACAAGGTTGCCAGCTCAGACACTTCCTCCTCGGCCGAAGTCCATCTCGGCACCGATGGAAACTGGTGTGTATTCCCTCGGCGCCGATATTCATCGAGTCGCCGAGCCGGTCCCCTAGCCCTTTGGGGCGTTGGAGAGGCCGCCTTGACCCGTTCTGTTTCCTCTCGGTCTTCGAGGATGTCAGATTCTGATATAGACAGGGTGCTCCAAAGACTGTTCCAGTCCCCAGTCTTCCAAAAATTTGTTTCGTTCCGACCCAGTTGGCTTCGGGCCGATGACCTTACCCATTGCCATTCCTCCTCCGACTGCAGGTGCTGTTGGAGCCGATGGAGATCTCAGGGTCGGCTCCGACCCTTAGTCCGAGTTTGGGGCTGGACCCGGGGTGATGTTTGGGACCTATGCGTTCCGAGCCTCCCCTCGGTGCTGCGATGGTCTTCCGTCGACTATCACGGCTCGGGACCGGACACTCCCAGGATTCTGGGGTCCGGCTTTCAGAGCCATGAGGAGTGCCTTGGCCAAGTCCTCTTCGCCATCTCCCCGGCTTTACCGGCACCTTCCCTAGGCGTGGAGACTGGGTCTTTGGCAGTTCCCCTGTCCGTAGTCAGCGGAGCCCCGGGGCCTGAGGTTACCCCAGTGGGGGTTCCCCTCCTGAGGGTTCTTCTGAGCTGTCTTCGAGGAACCCCCAAGGAAGAGATCGTGCAAGAGGAAGCACGTGGACTCCCCGAGTCTATTACTTCAGACACTGATCTGGATGATGCAGAGGGGTCCCCTCGGATGATGTCTCCTTTGCAGACATCTTAGAGATCCTCAAACAACGAGGCGGCTGGATATCCAAACCCCCCTCTACTGACGAGTCAGTGCTCCTCAAGGCCTTTGGGGCTCAGCCCTCCGCCTCCTGGGTGTCTTCGACGAGCTTCTGGATTTAGTTTGTCATCCAGATACCGTGGAACCAGTCCCTTCTCGTCCAAATAAATTTTGTCTGCTCCCCGAGAAGGAGTTCCTCACTAAAGGCGTGGCTGTAGATGCCATGGTGGTGGCATCTGCTACACAACAGGACGTGGCAGAGGCTTCAACGTCCATCCATCCTCCTAATAAGGAGTCTAGGAGTATGGACAGGTGCGGAAGCGCACCCTGACTTCAGCGGCCTTTACTTTAAGGTCTCTGAATTATTTGGCACATTTTTCCAGGCTTCAGAGGGATCTGGTCAAGGAGTTGTCAGATTCCCTCTCGGTAACCTACCTGAGCAGCTAGCCCAGTCGGTTAGCTCTCAGTTGGCTATCCTTCGTCAATTTCTAACTCGTCCATGAGGCTCATTTCCTCAGGCACAGGCGTGGCTCTACGGAGACAAGCCTGGCTCCGCTTGTGTCAGTTGGAGGCCTTCAAGTCTTCCTTCCTTTGATGGGTCCTCCTTGTTTGGACCCAAGGTTAAAGACACCCTTACCCGCTGTGAACAAGAGGGAAAAACTTTATCTGCCGTAGGTGCCCGTTATTCCACTCCCTTCGGCCTTACCCCAAGGCTAAAGGAGGGAAAATGTGGTTCCTTTTCTCCCAACAGCAGGAAGAATCCCCTTCCAGAGGCAGAGGGCGGGGAAATTTTTCAGGGAGACGCCGTCCCAGAGGCGATTCTGGAGACCAGTCCTTTCGTGGCTCTTCAGCCTCCTACACGTCATGAGGGATTGCCCGGCTGTGCTGCTCGAGCCAGTCGGGTGTCGTTGCCAAGCACCTAAAAGCCTGGGAGTCAATCACTCAGGACAGATGGGTGTTTCGGATCATTGCCGGAGGTTACACCATCCCATTCACATTCTCGCCCCCACCGTCCAAAAGAATCCCGGACCCACCACCCAGTCAAAGGGCAATGGCAGCCGCTTTAAAGCTGCTAGAAAGAGTCATCCAACCGGTCCCCACAGACCAGATCGGATCAGGAAATTACTCCAGGTTCTTTTTAGTGCCAAAAAAGACAGGGGACCTGAGACCAATATTGGATCTCAGCAGACTGAACCAATCCAAATCCAAATTCGAATGGTCACGTTACAATCCATTCTCCCATTGTTGGAGAAGGATGTTTGGATGTGCTCCATAGACCTCAAGGACGCCTATTATCACATACCGATACATCAGGCGTCCAGGAGGTATCTGCGCTTCAGCCTGGGAGTCAGTCATTACCAATTTTGCGCTCTGCCCTTTGGTCTCACCACAGCCCCAGGGTGTTCACCAAGTGTTTGGCAGTAGTGGCGGCTCACCTGAGAAGTCTTGGATTCCAAGTGTTTCCCTATCTGGACGACTGGCTCCTGACTGCCACCACCAGGCATCTACTAATGGACAACCTCAAAGCCACCATCTCCTGGGTATTACCCTGGGGATTACATTCAATTGGTCAAAGTCTGTCTTGCTGCCCTCTCAGCATAAAGTTCATAGGAGCAGAGATAGACTCAAGATTGATGCGTCTTTCTTGCTGCCGAAAGGAGCCAAACTTTACAGGGCCAAGTTCAAGCTCTGATCTCGAGATCCAAAGCCCCAGCCAGGATGGTTCTACAAGTTCTAGGCTCAATGTCTGCCACGGTTCTTTTAGTCCCTCTGGCAAGATTGCACATGAGGATTCTTCAGTGGCTATTGTCAGCGCAATGGTCCTTTCAGGATCTTCCCTCAATCATCACATCATGATTACGGATATATGCAAAGGGACCTTCGCTGGTGGCTTCAGACATCCAATTTGGATCAAGGAAACCCTTTGTTCTTCCTCTCCAGTGGTTACCCTGACGACAGATGCCTCCCAGATAGGGTGGGGGCATTGTCTGGGCAGGCTAGTTCAGGGCTCCTGGCTTCCAGAGCTCTTCTCCACATCATTGTGTTGGAGATGAGGGCTGTGCTTCTATCCCTTCAAGCCTTACACAAGTTTCTTCCTCAGGGCATCATCGCCATCCACACAGACAACATGTCGGTGGTTTGGTATCTGAACAAACAAGGAGGGACCAGATCATACCCCTTTGCAGAGAGGCCATGAGAGTGTGGGAATGGGCTGTAGCTACCAACCGCTTCTTGGTAGCGACCCACATCCCGGAAAGTCAAATATATTGGCAGACAAATTGAGCAGGACAATTCTCTCTCCTCACGAGTGGTCTCTAAACCACACAGTAGCAGCTCAGGTTTTCAGGAGATGGGGGCGCGTGCTGACCTATTTGCAACTCCATTAAACACCAAGTGCCAAAGGTTCTTCTCCTTGATCCCACATCAGGGAGTACCAGCCATGGATGCTCTAGCACAACCTTGGCCAACAGGGCTACTTTATGCCTTTCCTCCAATTCCGCTTCTCCCCAGAGTTATTCAAAAGCCTCTCAACTGGGGTCTTCAATGATTCTGATTGCCCGGCCTCGTCAGGTATGGTTTCCTACCTGAAGAAGCATGCAGTGGACGATCCGTGGACTTTAGACCTGATTCCGGACTTGCTAATCCATCAGTCGGGACTTCACATCAGTCCCTTCAATCTTTGAAATTGACAGCTTGGCTCCTCCACTTCCGACTTTAGTTAGAAGGCACACTCTAGACCCGAAGTTGTTCACATTTTATCTTCGCCCACAAACCCACCACTAACAAATTGTACCTTAGTAAGTGGAAGAGGTCTGCTGTCTGGGCTCAACTCAAGGGCTTAGACCCTATCACTGCTCCTGTCCCAGAGGTCTTAAAATTTTTAACATCCTTGTTTAATCAGGGATCTTCTGTCTCAACTATTAAAGTCCAACTAGCGGCTATCTCTAAATTCCATCCATGGATCCTCCTTTGATGAGCAGCAGACTATGCAGAACTTTCAGTAAAGGAGCGAGCCTATTAAGACCACCAACTTATCATCCTGCACCTCCGATCTTGATTTGGTGCAACATCTCCCCTTCGAACCGGCTGCTACATGCGAGTTAAAATATCTGTCTTGGAAAACTGCCTTCTTAGTTGCAATTACTCGCAAGAAGAGTTTGAGCTTCAAGCCCTGTCTATTAAGCCACCGTGCTTGATTTTCCACAAGGATAGAGTATCACTTAGGCCTAATCCATCCTTTGTCCCAAAGGTCTGTTCTAGTTTCTGCCTCCAACAATCTCTAGAGCTACCGGTTTTCTTCCCAAAATTCTCCAATGAAGCAGAATACACTCTTCATAAATTGGATGTTCACAGGCAGTTACGCTTCTATTTAGACAGGACTCAGCAACTTCGTAAGTCAGACCAGTTGTTTGTGTCCTTCTCAGATAATAAACTGGGCCAAACCATCACAAAAGCTACTATCTCAAAATGGATCAGAGATTGCATAACTCAGACTTATTCTTCTTCGAATAAGCAACTTACAACATCTATCAAGGCTCATTCTACCAGAGCTATGGCTACTTCTATAGCTTTTCATTCCAAGCTCGCTATATCGAAATCTGTGCGGCTACTTGGTCCAATCCACACTTTCATTTCACACTACAAATTGGATGTGGCATCCAGAGGACGAGCTTCATTTGGTTCCATGGTACTCAGGAGTGTTTTCCAGTGAGCCACCCAGGATTCAGGTGCTAGGGACGCTGTCCCATCATTCAGAATGTAAGATAGGATCACATAACATCTTTTAGTTATGTACTCACCATAACTTCAGATGTTTGGGATCCATCTACATTCCCACCCTCCTTCCCCTGCCTTGGAGATCAGAAGAGATTGAACGGTTTTGAGTTCTACTGTTTTATCTTGTTTCATCTGACGATGTTATATAAGCAGGGTGTGCATGTGTGCATGTATGCGGACAAACTAGATCTGGGGGACTGGTAGTGGTGCATCCTGGGATATGGTAAGCTCAGCCAGTAAGAGACTTTTGGCATAAAGCGCCGAGGATAACCCATCATTCAGAATGTAGGCGAGATGGATCCCAAACATCTGAAGTTATGGTGAGTACATAACTAAAAGTTTTCCCTTCTCATGAAAATGATAAGACAGCTACCCTAGTCTTCCCCCAGAATGGATTTGCTCACACAGCTCACAAAGGACAGTGGATCACTGGTCCACTCCAACTTCCAGAAGCTTTAACTGAATGCCTGGATGGTATAATTTTAATTCCATTAAGGCACTTTTTCCCTGGGGATGTGCAGTAGGTGTTAAAGGAGACTAGAAAACCTGCTACTAGAAAATCAGATGTAGCAAAATGTAGAGGGTTCTATAATTCATGCGAAGAGAACCATGATCCTTACAAGATGGATCTCCCTCTGGTTTAGCCCAGGCCTTTCCTATTCTTCTGTTAAAATTCACTTGTCAGCCATTTCTGCATGTCTGCCTTTAGATCCCCTTCTTCCCTACTCCAGATAAAACAGTTTTTGAAAGGAGGTTTTGCATCACCACCAAGAAAACAGGTGATTCCTTCTTGGGATCTTAAGCACACTGAAGAAAGCTCACTTTTCCATCTTTTGAATAAACCATGCCACATGGGGCAGGCGTTATCCAATACACTGGTCACCCATATCCAGAACCCCCATCTACTCTCCCTGTGGGCTGGTTGTCAGCTGATAGCATGCTGCTCTTAGCCCACTCATTCTCCAGCCATTTGTCCACCCTTTTTTTGTTTATGTCTATTCCATGACAACACCCTTATGTATGCACATCTCTCTCTGTTCATTGGTACTGTTCCATGTTTTTCTACATGTTCCCTGCCTCCCTGCCTTTTGCTCCTCCTATGTGCTTTTCACGCCTCCCTTCTTCCCTTATTTCTCACTATATGTTAAAGGGGGGCTTTTTCCTACAAAATAAAATATGTGCCTTACCTGCCCCAATGCTACTTTATCTTAACAGTTTCCTGCTATGAGTTCCTTTGCTTGCTGCACCCCTTTCCTATTTTCATGTACTGTCCTTTTCACCCCTTTCATGAAGCCAGTAAGGTGTCTATTTAGCCATTGGCTGATCTTTCACCTTTATATATATATGCTTTGCTTACAAAGTTTCCTGTACTGCTTTATATACACATACACACCTGGATGCACTTGCACACAGACACATAGATACACATGTACACTGATTTTTGTCTGCTCTCGGAGTATGTCCCTGCTTAGTTAATTGATGTCTTTTATACACTGCAGTGTTTCTTTCTCTATACTGTGGTGTAGAAGATGCTGTAAATCATCTGTTTTTTGTATGTAAATGATTACTGGGTTTTATGGCTTTGTTGGAAAAATAATTTAGTTCAATCAAAAACTTACAGAGAATAATTTGATTTATGGTTATTAAAAGACATTACAAGAAAAAACAGTAAATGTTTTGGGAAAGGTAGTGATTTGCAGTTGTAAAAGTTTTAGAAAGGTGGATGTGGAGAAGTACTATTTAACAATTGTATGGAAAAATGAAAAATAGGTGGAATAAGTTCTAAAATGATTGTATATGACTGGAAATGGTTGATGAAATTTTCATGAGTATTCCGTGTAGAGTGAATTATATTAAGCATTGTAATGTACAGTAATTTCAAAGGTATATTGATTTATGAATTAATTTGATACTTCATGATATACTAATTGTTGACTTTATTTGTTTCTGTTTTCTGTTTAACAAAAATGTTTGACTGGGTTATTCTGGAAATGTATTCTTACATTGGGACCCAGGTGGACAGTAGTCTCTCCTTTGATAGTCACATCACCACAGTAGTCAGGAAGTCCTTCTACGTGGCACACCTCATCATAAAAGGGTTCTCATCCAGGAAAAAAGAGGTCATTGTTCCCCTCTACTAGTCACTCATTAGACCCATTATAGAGTACAGTGCCCCTTTTGGAATGTACCTCACAAGACATCTGCAGCAGCTGGAAAGGCCACAGAAGTACCTCACAAAGAGGATTACTGGCCTCAAACAAATGCCCTACACTGACTGCCTCAAAAAACTCCAGCTTTACTCCGTAGCATATCACCTACTCCGAGGTGATCTCTGCCTAACATATAAAGCTATGTCAAACCCAGAGCTGTTGGACATGCTACTCCTAAAAAATCCCATTCTCTCTTAGCTACACGCTCTAGGGACCTAAACCTTGTCACCACAATAAACAGGACACGCTGGTGGGATAGATTCCTGTCCCAGAGACTTCCTATACTCTGGAACAAGCTACCCATCTATGTCAAGCAAAGTTCTTCATTAGCACTCTTCAAGAAAAATCTTGATGAGTGGATGGGAAATAGGAAATACACCCCGGGGATCACTTCTGTATCTCTGCTCGACAGTGGCACAGGAAAATAACTTTCTTGGGTGGCGTAAGCTATGGAACCTTGCTGGCTAGGCTTACATAGGCCCTTGGGCTGATAGTCTAGTACTTACCTATGAACCTATAAAAGATACATTTTTTGTGATAAGTACAGTGGGATCTTTTACATCCAGCTAAGCTGCCACTGAATTAGGCAGATCAGACCTCAGTTCAAGATCTCATCCGAAAGATGACATCTCAGAAGTGGAGCCCCCCACCCCCGTGCTGCACCATAGTATCAGGACTTGAAAATGAATCCAATTGCTAGCTGTAAGATAAAACCCCTAATCTTCTAATATGCTATCATTAAAAATTAGTATGCTACCTTTAAGCCACAGATACTGATTTAGTTGACAGTTGATATTCAGGACTTGATTTCAATTTAGATGAACAGTCTTCAAGCTGTACAGCTAGGTAGCTTATGGAATCTTGAAACGGCTGGTTATTATGAAAAGGTGGTTTTACATTTGTTCTAATATTTCAGGAGTATAAGATCTTTAGATAAATCCATTTATATAGTGTATAAGGAACTCTTTGGATTGTAATCTTTAATTAAAAAAAGTGACCCATTTCATTTGGATATGTTTGAGTGCGGGACCATAGCATAATAATATACGTCCTTGTAGCAGTATCAGTAAAGCAAGGATCAGTGAGTCACAATATCTAAAAAATCACTGCTGCATTCCTGATGCTTGCTTCCTGACTTGGGAGATGGTTTTGCATTTCTTTAAATAGCTTTATTAAGAGATAATGTCTTAGAAATGTATGTAACTAATAAACATATATTTCTAAGAAATGTATGTAAAGAATAAAAATATAAAAAGGACTGTAGTTTGTAATTATTGTAGAAGCGTTTTGTGCATGTTTTGTTATTTTAAACTGCTTTAGTAAGAGATTTCTTGGAAAGTTATATAATGAGTAAGTACATGTTAAGGACTGCAGTTGAACATTCATTATAGTATATGTTTCTCCCTCTAGAGTTTTGGAAAACTGAAAAAAATATTTGAGTGCTCTGTGGTGTTCTAGGATGCACAACATGTGACCGCCTGCAAGGTAAGAAACAGGAACAGTATTGAAGTATATTGCTTTATTGTTATTGGCTGTTTGTTTCCTAGTGTGTTCTTGGATAAGCAGAGTTAGTATGGATCCATAGGTTGGTCACAGGTAAACTATGTAGCAAGCTGTGACTTTTTGAGTAGGTGGGTCTTTCCTTTTCGTGACCTGCTAGACTACTATGGCCTACAGCTATCCTCTTCTGAAAGGAAACACCTACTTAAAGACTGCAGGTAATATGTATGGCATAAATGTTTAATAGCAGATACTTGAGACTGGATTCATTGTGTACCTTTACTCACTATATGTTTATAATGACCTTGGGTTTGTGAAATATAGTAGAAGAAAAATGAATATTGCAGAATTGTGCTGTCTGTGGTCCATGCAAAAAATGCTGTGTGCCATAGAATTACAGCACCATCTAGATATGT
This sequence comes from Protopterus annectens, assembly GCF_019279795.1. Classification (NCBI taxonomy): domain Eukaryota; kingdom Metazoa; phylum Chordata; order Ceratodontiformes; family Protopteridae; genus Protopterus; species Protopterus annectens. Next base: position 100,542,094 of record NC_056751.1, on the reverse strand, counting down.
CCATCAACATTTTGTACTAATGGTTGTTTAAGGGATAAGGGACTAACAGTTTGTGACAGCACACCTCTCTGATGTTTACAAGAGGAGAGAGAATAAAGTTGTTAGTCGTGTCTTTCAAACTAACACTACTTGGGATGTACTTTTATCTGCTCTGGCTTTATGATATAGGCTTAATTCAGAGTGAGTTGCAGCTATATTAATGCTTATGTGCTGATAAACGATGTCACAAATGTTATCACTAAGAAAAATAAGCATTTTCAGCTTTGAGTGCAGTCTTCCCTTCCCTTTGGTAAGAAAACTGAACTAAGTAATAAAGTAGTAATTGTTCATTAGAGTAAGAAATCCATTCTCATGCACATCTGAGCTTGCATTTTATGCAGTATAGAAGTGTACTGATGGCAATGATGTCTCAAATTATATTTTGTCTTGAAAGTGCAGTGAAACCTGAGTGATTTTGGACAATGAAGCTAAAAAATACAAGGGTTGTTTTTTTTTTAGCTAGCTTTATATGCTTTTTTTAAAATACCTTTATTAAATTATTAATCAAGACATAGGCAAACATACATTAACAAAAAAATAAAACAAATCATATCAACATTTTTCTATTTGCATACATAATATATCACCTATCTTTTCTTTCTTTGTAGTTGTCATCAGTCCAGCTTTACATTAATTGCTGAATTCTACCTTCCCTGAAATGTCACTCTTTCTCCTCCTGAGCATTATTCTGCGTGTATTGTTCCGACAGTTTCCATTTATTTCTATATAATTTGCTCCTTCCCTTTTCTAAAGATCCTTCTTCCAGTTCATTTATCTTTTATAATATTTAATACTTAAAATACAGTTGGTTTAGATTTTGATTTCCATTTTGTAGTAGTTGCTTTTTGACAGCTAACAAAATTGAACTTAATAAGGCCTTACTATGTCTAGGCAGTTAAATTCCTGTGTCCCAGCACAAACTAATTATTTCCTTAGTTACAACCATTTGTTCACCAAATAGTTCTGACAGAATACTTTGTAGGGAATTTTTTAAATCTGCAACTCATTACACTTCCAAAACATACGTTCCCTCTTACCTCTTTCTTCTCTATCACATGTCCAGCATTTGCTGTCTACCAGAGAAAACATTGTTTGAAGTCTGCTCGGGGTATAAAAATACCTGTGCAAACACTTTCAAGAAAAGATCTTAAACCTTTTGGACTTTGTTGCATACTTGAGAGCTGTACATATGTCCTGCCTTTCTTCTCTTGTGCATTGCCTTTTCATTCTCTTTCCAATCTTTTCTAACCTCCTCTGATTGTTTCTTGTAGTTATCATGCAATGTTTTACATGCCTTAGTAATTACCCCTTCCTTTATCAGCAGCTTTTGTTGTAGATTCAGCTAAAAACTCTGCCAGAGTAGGTCTTTCAATGAAGAATCTCCTATCCCTTTTTCTTTGCCAGTATCTGATATCAGTCCCTGAAGGCAGTCTGTAGACTGCAGTCCAATCGTCTTCTTGCCTTCATCACACCCTGTTACCTTTCCCTGCCAGATTATTTGCTTGCATTACCTTGACTCCTTTGCCAATTTTCTCCAGTAAATTCCAACCCCATGACCTATTTTCTGTAACCCTGCTTGCAAGTCATCCCTTTTGAGAGAATTTCCTGTCTCCATTCTCTTGTTGTCTTAGATCTTGGAATACTTTCTGTTAATTTATGAATATAATATTCTGTGTGGTTGTTACTCACTTTAAGGGTTTGCCTCCAAAATTCCACTCTCTCTTTATTTCTTGAACATGACCCCTGCTTCATCATCTTCATCCCGTTCCATTTTGAATTATAACCTTTTGCCTGTGTTATGTATAGGAGCCTTAAATGTGCAGCTCTAAAATACTCCATCAAATCAGGTAATCCTAAACCACCTTGTTCTATTGGAAGGATCAACTTATCCCACTTAACTCTTGCCCTCTTCCCCTCCCAGATAAATTCCTTCAACTATGGTAATTATTGTTCACAACTTCTCATTTGGTTAATAAAAATATTCCTGACGTGAATATAAAGGTAAACGGAATAAACAGATTTTCACTGTGTGCATCTTACTATCCATATCCACAAAAAAGAGCTTCCGGTTTCTCAGTTTTTGTATTATCATTTTAGTCTGTTCAAGCGTACCCTTAGCTGCCTTAACAGAAGACTTTTTAATCCATAATCCTAAATACTTCATCATATCCTGGCCCTATAAATATGGGTATTGCTGAACTAATTCATGTGTGGGTACATAATTTACAGCTATAGCCTTAGTTTTTATTTTCATTAATTTGATATCCCTAAAAGACTTGAAACCATCTCAAAATGTTCCACAACACTTTGTTCAAACATAATATCATCTGCAGATAAAGCCAACTTTTATTGATTACCAATTAAGGAATCTCATAGAAGTTAGAACAGGTCAACTAAAGTTATCTGTGAACTGAGGGGGTGGAGTTTACCTTTCGGCCTCCGGTCTCCTTTACTCTTATTCCCCATTACTTTTAATTCTGAAATTATAACAGAAAAGACTCCAGTTGAAGAGCTCACTTATCCTCAATGCTCCCTTTTGGCCTCATCAAGTGTAGTTACCCTTCCTGTGGTCTCATTTTTGATATCATCCATGGATATTGGACCCCGGTCTAGATCTTCTCTCACATCCTAATATTCCAGGCCTCAAACTGACCTCTTGGTTTCTCCAATTCCATTGATAGCGAGACAGCCCAGTCATTCCTCTCCAGTCTGATAGATACTTCTATCCCCCCAGAAAGCTTCTACAAGAAAAAGCTACAAAAGTAAATGGAAGAGAGTCTCATTTTGGACTCTTCAGAGGGAACTTCACCTTTTCTCTGCTCATATTTCTGCAATTCTAGAATTTCTAACAACAATTTTTCAAGAAGGTGCTAGTACCAATGAACAATTAGCAGCTAAATCTAATTTTCACTGGGGAGAAAATGCTTCATTATTAACTTCTTCAAAGTTGTGCAAGGCATTTCTAAAAGGCACATTTTTACTCAAACCTCCAGTGAAAGACCCATCACCTCCATGGAATTTAACAGTCATATATCAAAGGTTAACTCAGCAGCCCTTTGAACCAGCTACTAAATCTGATTTAAAATTTTTGTCTTTGAAAACAGCCTTTTTGGTAGCTATCACCTATGCGAGATGAGTTTCTGAACTCCAGACTCTTATCTTCCAAATCTCCTTACATTATTTTTCACAAAGATAGGGTCACCTTACAAACAAATCCATCATTTTTGCCTAAGGTTGCATCCAAAGCAAATATTAATCAAGCATTCATTTGGCAGTTTTCTTTCCCAATTTTGCTAACAAAGGAGAGTACATGCTACACTTTTTAGCTATACATTGGAAATTGTGTTTTTATCTCCATAGAATAATGGAGTTCAGAAAGTCAGAACAACTTTTTGTCTCCTTTTCCCCAAACAGATTGGGATCTCCAGTTTCTAGAACTACCGTGGTCAAATGGATTTCTGATTACATTTCCTTTGTTTACACTCAGTGAGGTATCTCCCTACCAAAGCCTTCTAAAGCACATTCTGCTAAATCCATGGCTACCTCTTCTGCCTTTTGGTCTAGAACTTCAAATGATATCCTTTGTGCAGCAGCTAGATGGTCTAATCCTCTTACTGTTATAGCTTATTACAAACTAGATTTGTTTTCCAGAAGCAGAGCTGCTTTTGGTTCTGCAGTACTCCAGAATATCCTTCCATGAGGTCCACCCAAGATTCACGTAGCTGGGGACTCTGTCCCAATTTCTGAGAAATGAATGAAAAGGACAACATCAGATATTAAAGTTTTGCACTCACCATAACCATGCATCTGTGTTGTCCATTTTATTTTTTTCTCAACTCCCATCTCTCTTTCCCCCCTTTCTTTCATCTTCTTGAGTGTCCTGGCAAACACTGTGGAACCCTTTGCTCCACGTTTGAGCCCCAGCTCTGTCTTTTCCTTTTTATGATTATATGTTTAGAGCTTATAAGGCAGCAAACTCAATCTGAAGTACAACTAGTGGACTGGGGCATTATAGGTAGAGGAAGGACCTCATGAGTTGGATCTGAGAGGCTAGTGTATGTGGCCCAGCCAGATCAGAGG